>NC_079172.1:34921924-34999424 GCF_947568905.1 Ostrea edulis | reverse complement strand
GGAGCCATACATAAGCACACTTCTGACACATGAGGAGTAGACACGCCCTCTAGTAGCTGTTGGTAGGTGTTTGTTGGTTAGGATTAGTAGCAGCTCTCTAAACTGTTTCCAGGCATTCTTGCAACGTGTAGCTGCTGCGAGTTCACAGCCTCCACCTGATGACAGCATGTCGTCCAGGTAGCAAAAGTCTGTCACTACTTCAAGCGTGTTGTCACCAATAACAACCTCTGTCATTGGTCTGCCATCTATTGGTCTTGCCGCACCAGCGCAGCGCAAACACTTATAGTGAGGATCTGCTTTGAGAGGGCCCTCTATGCCACTGCACTTTTTGTGCACCCATTCTTAACAGTGTGTGCAGAGGATTGAGTTGCTGCCTGTTCCACTCAGACATACAGAACAGGGGTGTTTGCCTGTTTTCCTCAATAAGTCGAGGTTGGGACCAGTGATCATGACCTTGGTCTTACCCATGTTCACTCTGAGACCCTTCTCCTCCATGCTACTCTTCAATCTGTCCAGACGTTCCTCGAGTGATTCAAGCGAGGTGTCAATTATTGCCAGGTCGTCAGCATATAGGAGCTCCCACGGGCAGCTGATACGAAATTCTAGTGATAGAGCCTCGAGGACAATGGTGATTAGAAGGGGACTTAAGACCGATCCTTGATGGACGCCCACTTTAACTTCAAATTCATCGCTGTAGCTGTTACCGACTCGCACCCTACTACAAAGATTGGTGTACATAGACGTCACCACTTGAACCAGCCATTCCGTAACTCCCAACTTTCGCAGGGCCCACCAGATGACCTTTCTTGGGACACGGTCGAAAGCTTTTTCCAAGTCTACAAATGCCATGTACAATGGTTTGTTTGCTGCCTGGTGTTTCTCCTTGACTTGGCGTATGATTAAAATTGCGTCTGTGGTGCTTCTACCGGGCATGAAGCCAAATTGCATGTCATCAATCTGTACTTGTTGTCTGATCAGTTGCTCAACAACTCTTTCCCAGACTTTCATGACCTGATCAATAAGTTTGAGTCCACGGTAGTTACCTCTGTTTAGCGCATCCCCTTTACCTTTGTACAGGCTGACTATAAAGCTCTCTTCCCATTCCGAAGGTATGCACCCCTCTCTGATGATGGCTACAATCAGTTCCTGCACCAGAATTGCCCCCAGTTCACCTGTTGGTTTCAGCATCTCAGCAACTATACCAGATGGTCCTGCTGCTTTGCCAACACCCATTTTACTGATTGCTTTTGTGATCATCTCCCGGGAAATAGGGTTACTAGGTCCTTGCACAGGAGGTTCATCTGACAGCTCATCAGGGTTCCATGGAAATTCAACGTTCAGTAGGCGCTCATAGTGCTGCTTTCACGACTGTTTCTTCGCTTCATCATCCAAAGAGAGTTCACCAGAGTCGTTCCTTATTGGTTTCTCACCCAAGACATTTTGATTGTCACGGCGCATCTGTTTTGCGAGCTTGTAGATGTCACTTGACTTGCGGTTTATTTTAAGAAAAACCTCTTTATCGGCCTCTGACTTAGCGTGGTGTACAGCAACTTTAGCAGCGCGCTTGGCTCCGTTGTATGTCTCTCTGCTACCACCTGTTTTCCATGCTCTGTAGCATCGCCTCTTCTCTCCAACAGCTTGGTCGACTGTCTCGTTCCACCACCAAGTCTGTTTCTTCCAGTTGTGCTTGGGTGACACTCCACATACCTCAGTCGCAGGATAAGAAATAAAGGATCTCATGATGGCGAGGTTACAGAAACGCCTATCTGGTTTGACGTCCAACTGGTCTGTGCGATTTGTAAATACAAAGTATTTATGCTGGTAATACATGCATTTCAAATATTGTTCATTATTCTGATATTTGTGTGTTTACATTGTCATGACCTACATAATGTATATTAAACTGTCATTATACACAACTACCACCGTCGTTATTGTGAACAGAAAAAAAAATGGCATATTTCTACGAACTTTTTGGACAGCCCTGATATATTGAAAACTAATTCAAAAGTGAATTTTTTAAAATCTAAAATCATAAAGGTACAAATTAGAATTTCTGTGTGATCTACAGTTCTGCAGCATTACGTGTTAACCCACCGCACCAGATAAGTCACAAAGTTTATGTCAAAGGACAAAGTGCTATGCATACACGACTGCTTAAATATCATTACGACAGGAAGTCAACCATGACGTCGATATATTACTTCACCTTAAATTCAATAAATAGAAACAGTCAACTTGTGAAGCTGAAATTCTACATCTCTTGGTTAATTCAATCAGCCACCAGCTCCTAGTTTTTCTTGTGTTCAAGAGATCACGTGTTGAATAAAAAAATTTGAAGATAACGAACAGTAATCAATCTCATAAATCCCACAAAGAATACGAGTTAATCACCCAAGATGTAATAAATGAAACAAAACCGGCATAATTTGTCTTCAGGAAATCTCAGTTTCCAGTTTCAACTCCCTGATATACCCGGTGACATGAAACATGTTGACACCCCCGAAAATCCTTGAGATTTATCAAAATAAGTAACTGTAGGTTTGACTTAAAAGAATCCTAATCTGCTTGTTTAATTCTTGGCTCTTTGAAAAATTGATCTCAATGTGCCGTTACCAATTTTAAAAAGGCGGAGTTCTTGCACGAAAAAGAAAACTGAAATATTCAATCATTTTGTTATGAGTTAGGATGCGGAACCATACGGTATTCTTTTAATAAGCTTTTAGGAAACTACGTAAATTATGCAAGGACAACGGGCTCAGCGCCTGTGTCCTCGGTATATTATAAACACATCTACCTTTTTTTTTTTTTTTTTTTTTTTTTTTAGAATTCCAGCTATAAAATCCTTGGTATATTCATGTCTTCTGGAAAATTACAGGGGATGGAATCCACTACCTTGGGATCTTTTTACCGTGTTTGTACCATTAAATGTTTTTGCGACCTCCGCAATACTATCCTAAAGCATACTGGCAGCTCTGTCAGGAAAAGAGATTTGGAGTAAGAAAGATAACTCTTCTCAATAGAAAATACGTAAAATCAACGTATTTTGCAATGCGTAATATGTAATATACATGTGTCTATCCTGTCATCCATCTTTGTTATCTATCTATCTATCTATCTATCTATCTATACATCCACCCATCTATCTACTTATCTAGATCCAGCTATATCTATCTATCTATCTATCTATCTATCTATCTATCTATCTATCTATATATATATATATATATATATATTCATACAAGGCACAAGAATAATCAACAGCAGCAGGGGTTTTTCGGGACATTATAGGTATAAAACAACACTCTACGCGGCAGTTTCGAAAAGAAAAAAATACCCGCAAACAAGACTATCCTAAAATCCACGTGTTTTTCACATACATGTGTGTAAACAGACAGAGTGCACCCCAGGAAGTAGCCTCAGCTACCAACAGCAATCAGTTCCTTTGTATATACTTGGTGATTTCTACAAATTACACAAAATTTCCTAATCAGGGGTACAAAAATTAAGAGGAAAGAAGAAGTGGAAATGAGAAAAATCGCGCAAGAAAAAAAAAAGATATTCTTTTAAATATATGAAACTACAATCTAGACAATTATCGGTGTGATAACACCGTCATTCACCACAGGGGATGATGAGAATGAAAGTATAAATAATACAATGAAGAAAGAAAAAATACAACTACCATAAAATATTACACTACTAATCAAATGGAATAACAAGATAAGCAACGTACATCTAGTGGTAATTAAATCTAATTCGTGAGGATATCGTAATTAAGGGCAGAGTTTGTACTACATGTAACCCAGTCCAGATAATGTGAACGAATCTTAAATCTGTAATTGTTAGAAAAATTAGGGAAAAACATTCAGCTGAAGCATGGTCAGAAACTTTAAACAGCGCGTTGACGTTGTTATTTCGCGGAAAGGATGCCATTTGGAACACTTCATCTTTTTTGTTTCCATTTACATAATTTGTTTATTCGCTGACGAATCTATATCTTTTATGATAAAACTTGAAAAGTAGTATTGTTTTCGTTCTTTAAAAAATGATTTACGCTAGAAATAGTATAAGCTATTAGGGCACATCCTGCAAGTAGTTTAAAAAATGTTTCATGCTCAACATAAAACGATGAAAAAGTCGCCATTCACAATTCAACGTATGCTGTACACTGCGTGGCTAAAATAAAACTTTTCATTTTTATATCATGTAGACCAAAAACCGGCAAATGGGACGTTCCGAATTCGAGTCGAGGTGGTCACTTCAAACCTACATGTACTGAAGACACTTGAAATAGGTAGTCGCCATGTTCCCAGCAAAGAAATTTATAATACCTTATTTAAATAATAATTAGTGAAAGAGAATCTGATTGGTCGAGAAAGTCAGGTGACCATTGTGTTTTACCCTGCAATAAATCGTCGTAAGCGTCAATCTCTACCCAGAATTATCGTTCCTTACACCCACATTTACGTGTATGTGAGAGCAAGGAACAACAACTCTGGGTAGAGATTGCGTAAGCGTGTTACCAGCACTTAGGACAAACACCACCAAATGTTTTCCCATAGACTTCCATACAAATTCCAATCACTGTCAATTATTTATTAAGCCAATTTTCAAAAAATCAGTCACCATTCAGCAAAGTTCATCATCTCCCCTTCAAAATTCCACCAAAAAATATATGGCTTGCCGTTGCGTTTTTCCTTCAAATTTTGGCCTGTTAACAACTAGTGTAGATCCGCACTGAATGAAATTGTCCATCCAAATATCACCTCTCCACTCAGATCTTCCCTTATAACTTCTGTATCTTTCTACATATTCTGTTATGTCACCTGTCATTTTTATCACTTATATTTCACTATTAAATTCCATCACAAAGATTTTCTGTTAATGACCAATCAGATCTCCTGTCAACTTTTCTTCTCCGCACAACTTTGGGTGTCCACAATGGCGGCGCCCTGTAGCTAGGCAATTCTGGTGTTTTTCCCTTAGGATCTCTCTTGTTTCACTTTCATTTCAATTTATAGGAACAATCTGAGTGTTCCGAATGACGCAGATAACAACAAATTGAACAAATAAAGCTTTTTAAAAAAGCTTGCCGTCTTTAGCAGCAACTCTATAGACAACTTCATTATTGAATTGAGCTAAAATAAATAATCTCACGGACATCATGCCTACAAAGCTGTGTCATGACTCCCATTGTAAAAGTTTGTATTTATGAAGGGTATATGTAGTGGAAATCAAAATCACTGTTCCCTGTATTAGCACTGATTAAAGCCTCTATATCAAATGAAACTGAGATTTTCAGTGTGTATATCAAAATATTTATTTTTTAACATAGTTATGAAACAAAACAAACTAAAAAGATTTAAAATTGCTCAAATTTGCATAAAAATTATTCTTGCATATTGTACAGTACAACTGCTTTAGAAATTAACCAGGATAAAGATCTGAGAATATTGTAATAGTTTTGCCAAAAATTATATCATAAAATACATAGAGTTTGATGGAAAAGATTAATAATTGTTATTCAAATATGAGCAATTGTAAGGGGAAAAAATATTCTGAAGGAATAGGATAGTTTTAGAACAGATGTGTTGAAAAAAACCCTTTAAGTTTACCTGATACAGACAGTCTAAACTTACAGCAGGGGTGATTTTAAGCAACATAATATGTAATGAAATGTTACTATCCTATTCCTTCTTAAGATTAGCAAAGTTCTCAAATGCCACTGATAATACAAACAAAAATGGTTGCATTGGAATCACTGATTGTCAATTAAAATTATCCCAAAACACAAGCAATCAAAACAAAAACCGGCGAGTGTTTCTGTTTGTATGCAAAAATGAAAACATTGCTGTAAATGAAGTAACCATAGAAATGCTTTGTATTAGTTGCTTTTAAAAAAAGTAATGTGTCAATTTCATGAATTGCATTTTTCTTTTGTTCGTTTTGTCGATTTTTTTAAGATTGAAAATCTTGAAAAATTGTTAAGTCGTACGAAAATTAGAACACCAGAAAATTATCTCCCTTGCCTTGAAGAGCATTTCAATCAATGAAATAATTGAAAATTTTCACTTCATGCACTTTCTACCAATGAAAAAAGAGAGGAAGTGCAAAGTTCGAAGACTGTAAAACACTTCAACTCTGTATACCGTCTTCCAAGGAAGACGGTAACAATACTTGAATACACTGCCATGAAAGTTTGGTTTCAGCAGCCATCAGAAGAAGATCACTCGTTGCTTTTAAACGAAAAGGATAAAGAAAGTGGCGTTGAAATGTTCTCAAGTACCTATGGGGAGTAAGCATCCCCTGTCGACCGGTCACACTCGCCGTGAGCCCCAATCTTGATCAGTTAAACGGTGTAATGCGTAGTAAAAATCAGTGTGCAAAGAACGGCTTCATGAAACACGTCTGATTTATTCATAGTTACATTATGACATAGTCCGCTCGGCAACACTCAACAAAGGAAGTAATATATATTGTCGAATCAGGTAAGTGGATTAACTTGAAGGTGTGTTGTTTCCAGATTTATATCATTGCATTAAGGTATGGAACTCAAACGTCATTATTTACACCAAATTATTTTCTCTGTTGAATTTTAACTTAAGGTCAAGGTACTATGCAAGGATGACTCTTATTCTTAAGTTAAAAGTCAAGTCCCGTGGGGATCCGGTTGAATAGGTCCTCAGTACCCCTTGTTTGTAGTATGACAGGCGACTAAATGGGGTGGTCCTTCGGGTGAAACCGTAAAATCCGAGGCCACATGTCACATCAGGTGTTGCACGGCCGTAAGCGCCGAGCATAGGCCTAAATTTTGCAGCCCTTCATCGGCAATAGTGCTGTCTTCATATGAGTGAAAGATTCTCGAGCGGGACGTTAAACACCAATGAATTAAAGCTACAAATATTTCATATGTAACATTATAGCTCTAGAAATGATATTTTATTCACATTTTGGCATGTTTCCACATTTAAAATCTGTTTTAAAACGTTGTCTTATTTCAACCTAAACTATTAACGGTTTCGGTTAGAAACACCTGATTATGGTTCACGTATTACAATCTTTTTATATCTCTCAAGTGATTCGATACATAAGAGCTTGTTCTGCGTATAGTCAGTTTTTAAATCGAGGCAAGCTACTGGCAAACAAGTTGATGGTACAAGGGTTTCAACACTCTCGATTGAAGTCAGCATTTCGCAAATTCTATGGTCGGTATAACGATCTAGTTCATCAATACAACCTATCATTGGGTCAAATGCTGTCTGACATGTTTCATACCGATTGTTAGGTCGTTCTTGGCACACTGATTTTGACAACGGATAACTCCGTTTACCTGATCAGGATATAGGGCTCACGGCGGGTGTGGCCGGTCGACAGGGCATGCTTACTCCTCCTAGGCACCTGATCCCACCTCTGGTGTATCCAGGGGTCCATGTTTGCCCAACTATCTATTTTGTATTGCTTATAGAAGCTATAAGATTGATCACTGTTCGTTATCTTCACCTTTCATAAAGGAGAGTAACTTGTTCTTTCTCATTTTCGAAGACCCAAAGACTCTATCTGGTTTTGGAAATTAATTTTCCCCATACATAGCGTTCTACGTTTAACCCCCATCCCCATATAATCCCCCTAAAATGTATCCCAACCCCCTTCAATCTGAAACAAAAACAAACTTGCACAACTAGATACATTAACCTATCTTATCCTTAATTAAGTATCCAATACGTTCATCAACAGGTTACGAAGAACGACTGCGGAACCGAAAAAGAAAAAACAAGCCACGGAAGAATAATAAGAACCAAGCCAATCTCCAAACGTCGTATGGGAAACTTACAAATAGATGGTCCATGTTGAAATTACTAAGATAGAGAGTTGAGTGTGCGATTAATGGGTAATAAGTTACATAATTCTAGACTTTTGGAATGTATTAGCATAGTACCCATTTTGTAACTAAACTCTTTTACATTAGTGACACTGAATCTCGTGAGACCCCAGTATTGTATTTAAGGATTGAGACTCTGACTTTGATGTTGAAATTAAATCGCAAATAGAATTAAAACACGGTGAAAGGAACATAATCAAGTATACCTATTTACAGCTTTTTTAGAAGATCATACACTGCACAGTATAGTTCCCTCTCAATATTGAATGTAGCGCAATGTAACGGTTCTTTATTTGAAATCATACAGTAAGGAACATTTAATAGTGCTTAACCCAGTCTTTCCTTCACTTTGTTTATCACCCTTCTGTTGGAGTCGATCCAACAACCAATCAAACCTTTACACCGTCTCTTGGGCTTCGAGGGTTTTTTCCTGCGAGGAGGAGCTGGTGTTGACGCACGTTGAGGTTTCTTGCGTTGAATAGGTTGTGGCTTTTGAGGTTGATGTCCTCTGTTGCGTCCCCTCCTGAGATGGGCAAAAGAAGGATAGCCATGACGTGGACGCTTAAAACCCAAGATTCTCTTTCTTGATTTTCGTGATTTCTTTTTCTTGTTCCGATTTTTTTTCTTGTTTCGAGCCTTTTCATTTGCCAGGCGGCGCTCTAGCTGTTTAATCCTCTTTTCCTGTTCTAGCTGTTCTTTTCTTAATCTTTCCAACTCTAGCCGTCTTTTCTGTTCTTCAAACGACCTCTCAACCCACGGGTCCAACGTGTCTGGTAAGATTTCCCCGGGTCTCAATCTTCCCCTCCCCGTGTCTGGTATAATTTCACCGGGTCTCCGTACGCCATCCCCCCTGGGTTTTCTTGTGTTCACGCGTACTATCCCATAAGCATCTTTATATATATTTCCAGTTATGCCCCGGGCTTCTGCATCTCGGATACGGCGTTCGACCTCGGCCCGAGTCAATTGAACCTCACGTGCCACTCCATCTGGTCCTATCTCTGTAAACCATTGCAGGTCTTGTGTTCCAGCTCCGTGATCATGGTCATGGTTGTGACTGTCACGAAAATGACTGACCTCGAAACTCTGGATTTCTATAAATAGAAATATGTACTTGAAAACATCCTGAAATTGATATCAACATAAACATGTACACTTTTTATCAGGTTTATAAGAAACACCGAGTACATACATGTACAATAAATCTACAATCACCCCATGTGCATTGAATATAAGATATGGATTTTAAAGGAATTAACATTTTATCTATGATTATCTTGTGAAATCAATAAACATAATCATGTTACATGTAGAAGAATTGGAATCTATAATTTTACAACAAATACATGTAGTTCATTTCAATTTTCCGGATTAAACCTGATGCAGATGTATAAAACTTAATGAAGCATCAGAAGAAAGGTTTATACAATTTTGATTTTCTTGATTAATTGCAACTGCAATGGGATATTTATCTTCACGTCACTGGAGACAAAACGTAACTCGCAGTTACTTTAAACAAATCTTTATTCAAAAGAATAAGTTACGTTAAGGGCACCATAAGCCCCTAATTTAGCTTAAATTCTAAAATAGCTTTAAAACAGTGAATCCTAGTTATGCCTAATTAAGATTATGTGATTACATTCATGAATGTATTTGACTTAAGCAAATAACACGAAAGATTGTTACAAATTCTTAAACAACTAGTTGCAACTATTACTTGCTTTGGAAAACACAACACACATTTGCTTATGTACAATTTTTTGAATACCTAAATATGAATGTCTCATGAAACTTTGAAAAGAAGTAAGTAAGTTGATTCCCTTACCCTACATTAATTGTCACTCCCCCCCCCCCCCCCCTAAAATCAAAATACCGCACCACCCTGGTGTTTAGATACGCAGTAGTGTACAATGTATATTTCAAAGTTGATGAATTATATTTCTATTTACTGAAGAGACATTATTTGTCGAAATGTGCATCTGGTGAATCAAAATTGGTACCGTATAAGTTTTACATTATGACCCCTGGGTCAAGGCCTCTGCTGATGGACTGTTAGTCCCCGAGGGTCTCTACAGCCCAGTAGCTAAGTACTTCGTTACTAGCTTGTAAATACGGATGTATATTTAATTGCTGTTATAAGATTTAGAAATTCATTTCAAAATTAAGGATTATCTCCCTCAGTCATAGCTCTTATCCTTAGACGAATTTGACTCCACTTTTTTGGCACAGTTTTTCCCTATAATAGCTCTAAAACTTCATTGTTATTTCGGATTTCAAACATTTCGGTTGAGCATCACTGAAGAGACATTATTTGTCAAAATGCGAATCTGGTGCATCAAAATTGATACCGTATAAGTTTTAGATCATTTAATCGACGGAAACCCTTTGAGCTCATCTCCCTAAATTCTAAGGAAAATTTATTTTCTACGATTACTTATGTAAATGTTCCATGAAGTTTTTGAAAGAGTTGATTACGTTTCTATATCTTATATTGTAAATTATTCTGACTTCCTCTGTGAAACATATTCCGTAAGTTGTATAAAAAGTTGATTTCATTTCTACCTTACAAAATAACATTAAAACAATCCTAACCTTTAAACTCACCTGCAGGAATTTTAGTTTAATATTAGATGCTATCAGACTTAAAAAATAAAACACACTCACCTGTAAGAAAGTTTAAAAGAAGGATTAAAAAAGTCGTTCTAAGCATTGTTCAGAATAGTCACAATTACCGTGCCATTTGATCGTATTTATTACTTTAAACCTCACAGGCGTGTGTCGCCAGGAAAACAATCGATTTCTTCCATCCATTCATCTTAAGTCGACATCAATCACCAGGGGGACCTGTCATCAAATAAACAACAAATGATAAGGCACAGTTGTATGTTTTGTTGTGACGTCACTTGGGCTTATTTTGACGATTAGTCGTCATTTGTCAAGGTGTATTCACGTCGGAAGAGCCCACTTGCCCGAAAACGCATTGATATTTACAAAGAGTGTATTTGATATTACAATACACGCACCAGTATTCTTCTTCAGATAAACACATACACATATGTACATGCAATTTTACAACAGCAAGGATCACAAATTTATGTGAGAATTCTATATACATGTACATTATTTCATTTTCAGTGAAGTTTTCAATCACTTCCAAAATGCATAGCTTTTAGTAGATGTTACTGCAATCTCTCATCGCAAAATATCCCAAAACTCTCTCCCGATTGATGCATCTTTATAAGAACAATCTTATTGGTTTATCTGTCCCCTAATTAATACAGTAACGTCTGCGTAACATACTTTTATATTGCCCTGAGTGATAGATACGTTCATGAATATTCATAGGGAAAGCCTTTTTCCTCATGACCATTATTCAAAACATGAAATAGTTTACAGGTTTTTTCAAAGATCGGTGAAGCATCAAAGAAACCACAAAGCGTTGAATTCTTCGCTGTACTCTATTCCTGGGTCACATCTATACATTTCTGCATGTTTGTGCACGTGTCAAACACTCTCAAAATGTTTGTTTTGCAACTCTCTTTCCAGGAAACTAAATATCCTTTATCATTATCTTTGGTGGGTTCAACAGGCGTAGAACTGGGTGCGTTAAAGCCTTCCTTAATTTGAAATTATATCAACGTCACATCTGCTGAGGACAGTCATAGATAATTGATGGAGTGTAAGACTTGATTTAATGTAATGAAATTGTTTGAGTGTATTTGATTTGACCTTGGATTGGAGAAAATTTCTCAAATGTGTCCAACTATTATTTAAATTTGAACAAGGATGTTTTCAAGAAATATCATAAATCTTTATATGACTGAACACGAAACAAGACCGACCTTGTAACTTATAACTTTTATAAGATATCTTTAAAGAGGAATACCTGTAACAACTTCGTGTCATATGCACGTGACTTGTATATTGTGTTCATGTTTCTCAACTTATTTGATACTACAGAGCATGGTCTGCGTATGAGCAATTCTTTAAACCGAGGCAGAATACTGAGAAATAAGTCTTTGTTACAGGGGTTTCAACACTCTCTTTTAAAGTCAGTATTTCGCGAATTTTACGGTCTTTACAATGGTTTTATTTGTAAATACAACCTTTCGATAGGTCAAATGGTGTCTGAAGAGTTTTAAACCAATTTTTATAGACCATTCTTTACATACTGATTTTGGCTACCTACATGCATTACTCAGTCATTTAATCAAGACGCGGTGGGTGTGACCGGTTAATAGGGAACGCGTACTCCTCCTAAGTACCTGACCCCACCCTTGGGATTTCTCTCATCTCGTGTCTAATATCCAATACCTGCATGTTGTACACAAGTACGAGATATGTGTTCTGTTGATGATATACAGAATTATATGATTAGGAAGTTGAAATTCAAAGAAAATTGAAAATTAGAATATTTCTGAAAAAGCTAGGATGTTTTTTTTTTTTTTTTTTTTTTTTTTTTTTTTAGAACGAAACGTTCTTTTAAAAATTCTGAAGAATTTTAGCGTGTAATATCTGGGTCTTAATTGAACGCCATCTTTTCATGAAATAATTGCATTTATACCGAAACATAATTATATTTGCAGAATATTGAACTTAGATTGGTGAATATTAGCACTCGTTGCCTGCGCAGATACAGGATATTTTCGGGGGTTGGGGGGTGGTGGTGGTTAGATATTGGCAAGACAATAAAACACTCCGTTTTTAAAAAAAAAGTAAAATGTTTGGTTCGACAAAAAGCTCAAAATCTTAAAAGGGGGCACAGAGATTTCATATGAATAATCTTCAGTTTCCCTGCCTTATAAATGCATGACTGCACAATTTCTTTCTGCCAATTTCTAATGATGAGAGAAGTAATGATAGCCTAAACAGTACCAAAGTCAATGACTTCATGACAGTGTTGCAGCATACACTACCATCAGTCAATGGTTCACATTGTCCAGAAGTTCGTTGTTGTTAATACCGTGCGCGGTGTAAATAACGTTACGTTGAATCCTAATCTTTAGTTCAACATCGAGTAGAAATAAATTGCTACATTCATCACTGGTATCGGTGTAAATTGTAAATGACTGAAAGATATAAAACAAATTGTTCCAGCCTACATTCCTAGGAGAACACTTTCTACATATGATCATTTCATGATTTTGTGTTTTGTAATAACTCATTTTTTTCATAACACATGCTGGTATATACATTTCAAATACCAGGGGACGGAGTGTGGTGAAATTCGTACCTCTCTTTAGATCCGCGCATACGTTGGTGTGACAATTCGCTCACCAATATAAATCCAATATCCTTGTAATATTGAGAAAGGGTACAGCTGTATATGCATTAGATATTTTATTTCTTTTCATAAGATTAATTCCATCAATGCGTTATGCAGAAGTGTCGGTATTTTGCAGTAATTCAAGTTTTGTACAAAGATAGCAATGTCTATACATCTCCTATAACCTTTATAATTAAGACATCAATTAAAAGAAAATACTAATTCTAATTAGATGGATATTGACAACCTGTCTGTTGAGTGAGCTGATGTATTATAAAGGTATAGGTCTGTTAAACCAGCTATAGATTATCGGAAATGTTGGCCTCATTGTTTGTTTTTTATCCTTGAGCGAATAAGCGATCTGTCAGCGTAATTCAAAAAATCTTCCTTCAGGAAAACTTTTATGTTAATCATTAATATTTCATATTCTTCATGTTGATTTTTTTTAGTATATTCATTTATATATATATATATATATCAAAGTTAATTCGGATTGGATTTTTATGCATTTGTTTGTAAGCGTAATTCATCCTTTATCGGGCACGTAGAATCAGGGGGCGGGGTCCTCCCTTTTTTGACAACGTTCATTTTTTACAAGCAAAATGAGTTATATTCACGCACAAAGTAAGATATATATCTGATGTAAGTTTGGGACAAATTCGTTTTATGGGGGAAGGTTGTTCTCGTCTCTCTGTTGTTTGCTTGTCAAGAATTTTAGATAATTATTGGTGTAGTAGAACCCCCCTCCCCCTTAAAAAACAACAGCAATGCTACGTGTGGTTTATATATTTCAAATATTGATTAACCGTTATTACACTATAGTACCATGCATTTTCTATTTTATTGTGTAGTAGGCAGCCCCGCCCCCCCCCCCCCCCCCCCAAAAGAAAAACCCACCCACCCCCCCAAAAAAAACCAATGCTACGTGTTGCTGTATATTTTTCAAATTTTGACCAACCGTTCTTGCACTACAGTAGCATGCATTTTCTATTTCCCCCAAACGTATCTACTGGTATATAAACAGATTCAGGACACGTCCATCTTAAGTGGTCAATAGTACATGTAAGAAACCTACATCCTGGTTCTATGTGAGTGTGAGTGTGTGTGTGTGTGTGTGGGGGGGGGGGTCTTTCGATGTTCAAAGCATTGACCGTAATTTGAACTTGACATGAAAACCGATATATCTACACGACGAAACAGGTGTAATCATACACAGATGTCTAAGTTACATTGCTAGCTTCGCTAATTATAAAGTCAAATTAGCAAATGTGTCCATTGTTTCATGTATATACATACATATACATACAATCTAAACTTCCATTCCTTGAAACTCTTGATTCCGTGATTTGAATTTTGTATTCTAAAACCTTCTCCGTTCGTCAATCTATCATGAAAGGAAAATCACATGGACCTGAACACTGACGTCAGATCGAATGACATAAATATTTCTCTTGACAAATAAAATGTGAACTCATGAATTCGCTGAATTTGCTTGATACAGTTTTGACATGGCATATATATAAGACAGCATGCATGGTCATTGGTAATCTATAATATTTGATTCATGAACCTGTTGGGGTAATTTGGTGACATATCGCAACTTTTGTAACCTAGTGCGGGTGGAACGCATTTCAGTATTTAAAAGTTCAAGAAATGAGTGAATCTTTAGCCAGACATGAAACTCAACACAAGTTAGAATTGGGTTCCTTTTAAAAATCAAATCGTCTAGCTGTGTAAGCTCAGTGGGTAAATTACGCGTTCGATTCTAGCTCGATTCGATTCTAAAACTGCATTTTGTTCACAAAATGAGTTAAATTTAGAACTTTTCAATTTCCAAATATTATTGTACATATTCTCCACTTTCCATCCATATCAGATTTCTCTGGTGTGGTACTCCTTAAATCACGTAAAAATCCCCCTTCTCTCTCCTTCTGTCTAAGCTATATTCGTTGCATTTGCACTCTCTTCGTACATTTAACCCAACTAACAGAGCCATTTAACTAACTTGGGGGGGGGGGGGGGGGAGGGGGAGGGGGGGGGGGGGCAAGGCAGGTTATTCAAAGGGAGGGGGATGGTGAAAAATAAGGAGGAGGCTGGGAAGACTGAGGAAGATATTTAAAATTTTACATGTACTACAATGTTTTCAGCTATATGTGCAAGACCTGCCAGCTTTCTATACCCAATGTTTAATTCATTAACTAATGCATATATATCGAAATTGATCAAGGTAAAGTATTTCTAAAAAGGATATAATGGTAATAACCAGTTTGGTTTTAAAACACAGGTGTATTCATTTGATAAAGAAATAAAACTGAGGATTTCTGTGTCACCTGGACACTGTTTTATTTGACTAGGAAAGTAATAATCACCCCATGACTACTGACTGGTAGTAGCGTCATTAGTAGAATAACAAAAAGAGGCGGTTAATCAATACTTCTCTGCACAGATAGTAAAGTTTTATGTACCATGAACCATGTGCTTATGCTACATACGTCAAATGTTTCATACCGATTGTTAGACCGTTCTTGACACACTGATTTGACTACGGATAACTCCGTTTACCTGATTAAAGTATAGGGCTTACGGCGGGTATGACCGGTCGACAGGGGATGTGTACTCCTCCTAGGCACTGGTATATTCAGGGGTTCGTATTTGTTCAACTCTCTATTTTGTATTCCTTATAAGAGTTATGAGATTGATTACTGTTTGTTTTCTCCACCTTTCATACGTATAATTTGATCTGTAATTTAGCTGTTTTTACCAAGGTTTTTTTTTTAAATTCACATCAATCTAAATAGTAATAATTTTCAAACAATTAAACAACAAGAAGTAATTTATATGTAACAGACCCCGCTTGTCATAAAGCACTTGAATTCCTGATGTCAAAATTTGTACATTGGGCTTATCAGTGAAACGAGCACTTCATACAACGTCTACTAATAAAATATGTGTCACTACATGTAAAGACGTGTAGAGATGATTGATTTGACGAATCAATAATGTCAAAAACAAAAAATAATGAAATCTATAAAAATATTAATAGCATTGAATCTGAACTATTTCTTTTATATTTAGTTTTATAGACGGAAATAATTCAAAGAACTACGAACGTTAACTCTGGATTCCCGCCTACATTTTCAATTCGTTTGAAAAGCTTTGCAATTTTGTTAATGAAATTGTTTTTTTTTAATGCAAAGTAGAATTCATTGGTAATTGATTACTAACTTTAATACCAGTGTTGATGAATTAATTGCTCATAATTACAACTCCTTTTGATTAGGGGGTAGAAAAATATGTTCCTTGAAATCAATAACAATTTAATATAACATATTGTACTTTATATCATTGAGTAAAAATATGGTTAATCTTTATTATTATTATTATTTTGGAAAGAGGGTGTTGCACCGAAGCGGGAACTTTCCCTAATCGGAGCTCCGTCCATCACTCTTGACGTAGAATGACCTTCGTCCATATCTATGCTCTTATTGTGTATTTGCCATGCATTTGAATACCCGTAGGATTCCCCAGTACTAAGGGCAAGCCTAATACATTTCATGTGTCAATACATTATCTTCTGAGTATCAGATACAATGTATACGGTTACATGTTACGAGTGTATCAAATATTTAATATTCTATACTACTACAGTCTAAAAGCTCTTATATTCGTATGTATTATTTTATCTACAACCATCTGTACATGCCTCTGACCACAAAACAAATATGGGAAGTTTGATTCGCATTAATAAAGTTTGGCATAACTGCGTGTCTATGATCAAATATCAGGACAACGCTTTGTTTCATCGTCACTTTTATGTGACCAATCTGTACAAGTTTATGCATATACTGTCAGTGAAGCCAATCATATTCAAAGATACTGACAAAAAATTAATGCTGTGCATGGGGTGTGTGCTACATGTTGTGCACGGGGTGTATTCTACCAGATTTCATTTACACTTGAGTGCGGAATGTCATTCAATATTCAAGGCTATACTGATTGTAGTAGAACTTATATTTGTTGTTTTAAATGCCGGTAAGTAAAGTAGTTTATTGCCGTCTTCTTTGGAAGACGGTATCATATACATGTAGTTGAAGTATTTTACAGTCTTCGGACAATGCACTTCCTCTCCTTTGTGATTGGTAGAAAATGTATGATGTGAAAATTCTAAATTACATGTATTTCATTGGTGAAAAATTTAACACAGTGAACATCTGCTTTTCACTGGGTTTTTATTATTATTATTTTTATTATTATTTTGAGAATGAAAAGAAACAATGGTTTCTATTTCTAATACAAATATTATGTCTACTTCAAGCTCATACTAAACAAATTATTGTACAGTAGTTTCTAGTAGTTGTTTTTTTTTAAACTTGATTTTATATAAGATTTACCATTTTAGAAAAGTTTTATTATGTGGTCATTTAACAAAAATATCACCCTGTAGGGATCCGGGCTAGAATAGGTCCTCAGTACCCCTTACTTGTCGTGAGAGACGATTAGATGGGCAGTCCTTTGGATGAGACGGAAAAAAGCGAGGTCCCGTGTCACAGCAGGTGTAGTACGATAAAGATCCCTCCCTGCTCAAAGGCCGTAGGTACCGAGCATAGGTCTGAATTTTGCAGCCCTTCACCGGCAATGATGACGTCTCCATATGAGTGAAATATTTTCGAGAGGGACGTAAACAATATTTAATCAATCAATGAAAATATCATACATTTATATCAGTTTACTATATAAGGTTGTTCCTAAAGACAGCAAGCTTTGTTATAAAGCTATACTTGTATAGTTGAAGTATCTTATAGTCCTCGGACAATGCACTTCCTCTCCTTAGTGATTGGTAGAAAATGTATGATGTGAAAATTCTAATTTATTTCATTGATTTATTCTGTTCAACGTAAGGGAGATAATTTCGTGATGATTTAAGTTACGCACAACTTAACAGTTTTACAGGATTTTCAATCTTAAAAGAGAGAGATAAAATGAAGAGAAAAAAGAAGAAAAATTGCAACATAATGAAACTGACATTTTAATCATTTAATTTTACATGTTTACACGACTTTACATTGGTTGAATTATCATATGAATATCGTATACCCCCAAAAATAAAATAATAAATGACCGGAACTACTTTCTATTGGAATGGTGATGATTCCCCTGAATGGTCTATTTATAGATCTATTTATAGATTGGGAATCCTGAAAAGAACTTAACAACTCTATCGATCCAAATAAATTCATTCAATAAAAACATTAACACGTTAAAAATATATGATAAATAAACAATTCATTATACAAAATAAAATAAATATGACTCCCATGAAACCAAGTAAAAGAATTGGCTGGGTGGTCTCGACACATCTGATGCTCCACAGGATAATCGAATGTACTCAACCGGGGATGACAGTTGTCCAGTTCGCACCCTACGACAACTTCTTCATGTCACAGACCCGAATGCCACATCATTATTCAATCACTGTTCCAAAGCTGCAATGGCGTCTCCACAATCAGAGAAAGTGTGGTTCACAGCAAAGCTTGTCAAAGCGTACCAGTTTTCGAAATTCATGTCTGACATATCTAGAAATTCTGGATGCTCTCAAAATTACACCGCACACTGTCCCAGAGCGACTGTAATTCAAACCTTTAACGACGACGGTTTTGAACTCCGACATAGTATGTTCATGAGTGGGCACCGAAACGAGGCGTCCGTACGCAGTTATAACAAGGATTGCAGTGACCATCAAAAGCAATGCCTTAGTAATTCACTAGCAAAACTTGCAAGACCCTCTGCAACACTCACTCGTCCCCCTGGAAACCGTAGAAACCCTCAAGAGAACCCTACTTCCCTGGTCTCTGATCGCATGACACATCATGCACATGTCCCACGCTTACCGTTCGTACCGACATCGAACATTGAGGTGAATGCCAGTTCCACTCACCAAAGTTCCAGCAATTTTCTATCCACAGGATTCATCTCTAACTCATCCTTTCAAAGCTGCACCTTTCAGTTCACAGGGAACCTGTTTGTGAGTCAAAAGTAAACAGTTCGTGGAAGCCGCCATTACCGATTTTCAGTTGATGTTTTCATAAATTACTACGCCAATTTCGAAGCGTCATATAATGTAGTTCAAGAATAAATCTTTAATTGAACTAAAATCATATTAATTAAAGAATCCGCCTGATAGATAAAACCAAATAACTGGCTGTAATAACAGTCCATGACTCATTGCAGTGAATAACAGACACAAGCAACATTTACCAATTTATTCATATAACAGCAATGACACATCCGGGATATACTGAAATGGACAATATCGGCCGCATGTGAAACTTTTGTGGGGTAACTGGGGAGTCGCCCAGTGAGCCAGTTTAACTTAACTTGTAAGGGGTACGCTGGGTGGCCCGAGTAAAACATTCAGTGCCCAGACCTGAACGGACGCCAGCGTTCTAAGGAGGTAAGCGAGACCCGCCCTTCTCACCCTGTCTCCTGCAGTGCTACCTGGTATGTACATTATCATGTTGGACATAAGCCCCAAACATGCATCAGACTGTAGCATCCCCTCACTGAAGTGAGGTGGATGTGGGCCCAACCGTCCCCGGTGGTGGCCCCACTATTAGTTTACTTGTTTTAACTTGTACGACTTTTAGTACTGTAAATTGCCCCCTGCTTTAGAAGCAGGTGGGGGAAACAACCAGGTTTTGGAGCAGAAACAGTCATCACATACCATTACCGACTCCCCAGTTCGGCCACAGACATTGGAACAATGTCCCCCACAAAAAACTTGTAGGATTAAAAACTGAGTGAAACTCAAAATACAACAAGAGATGTTTGTAAAACACATATGCCCCCCCATGGTGCAAAATTGAAAAGGGTTATACACACACACATCATTTAATTGATAGTACATGTAGTATCATCAATTCAAAATATTGAGCAGACAATATCTTCCTATGTCAAGAGTGAATTGACCATGTGACCCAAATAACAATATGGGTTCATCTACTCCTTATGTTGTACCAGTGTACCAAGTTTGGTGTCAATCAAGCAAACAATTCTTAAAATATAGGAAACAAGATATTACTATGTCCAGTTCAACAATTGACTTCTGACCTCAAAATCAATATGGGTCGTCTTCTCCTGAAAATATACCAGTGTACTAAGTTTGATGTCCGTCAAGCAAAAAGGTTATCAAGATATTGAGTGGACAGTATATTACTATGTTCAGTTTGACCTTTGACCACGTGACCTCAAAATCAATAGGAGTCATCTCCTCCTGAATATACACCACTGTACTTAGTTTGATGTCTGTCAAGCAAAGGGTTCTCAAGATATTGAGCGGACAGTATATTCCTATGTCCAGTTTGACCCTTGACCTTTGACCATGTGACCTCAAAATCAATAGGGGTTCTCTATTCCTTAGGATGTACCAGTGTGCCAAGTTTGATGTCTTTCAAGCAAAGGGTTCTCAAGATATTGAGCGGACATTATATTCCTATGTCCAGAGTAGATTGACCCTTGACCTTTGACCTGAAAAACAATAGGGATCCTCTTCTACTCATAACTAACCCACATATGAAATATCATTATCATCAAGTGAATGGTTCTCAAGATATTGAGCGGACAACACGTGGTCTACAGACCGACCGACAGACAGACCGACCGACCGACTGACAGGTGCAAAACAATATGCCCCCTCTTTTTCAAAGGGGGGCAGAATAAAGAATTACATGGATAAGAATAAGTCATTTGATCAAACCACAGTACTTGAAACTGGAGTTGCACAAAAATTACAGTAAACGCACAATTGGCAAACAGCAACAAGCACGAAATGATAAATTACTTGTGCGGCGGGTAAGAAAAACCTTGACATTTGAAGAAAAAGAAAGAAAAAAAAAAAAAAACAGAAAAAATTCCAAGGCCGCTTGATATTGTTAAGAAATAATTGATTTCCCAGGACCGACATACAGACGAGTGCCATCTGTTCGGAACAACTCAATCTCAGTAGCCTTGATGACATGGTTGTGTCCAATGTACAAACCTCTAACTTGGTTAGCCATGAATTTTTATCATGCAACTATGGGCATCATGCCAATATGTTCTAGGTACTGAAAACGTGTCGTAGGAGTGCCATCCGCATGAAAAGAGCAATATATAAGTAATGGGAGGGGGGGGGGGGCTATAAATATGCCTTAATTAGTAGTGTTGGGCAGATAATTTGACAAACTAGGGGTTTGCCGGTTTGGTTGGTCTTGGACCTATGTGAAAATACCACGCTTGACCTAGCTGGTTTTGAGAAACTTGTGGAATCGACGATGACAAAACTTACTGACTGCGCAAACCGTAAAAATGCCAATGAAAAGGCTGCTGAAAATAATAAGATATAGGAAGTCTTGATATATTGAGACACCTATAAACCGCTTGACACCTTCTAGGGGTGAGAGAAATTTGATTGGTTGTTTATGTACATCAACCAGAATTCGCTGTGAATTTTGCCCCAAGACATAGCAGGGTTGGAGGCCTTACGGAGTCGGAATTGGTCGTCATACTTTTGCCAATTTTGTGAACGATTAGCTGCAAGCCTTATATCTCGCATGTACTTAAGCATTTCTTGGGCCGTTTGACTATGTTGAAGTACAATGCTCATGTAAATCATGAAGGCTGATGTCCATTTTTCAATGCTCAAAAAGGAGTTAAGTTGGCGCTTGACTACGCATAGCTTGTCATTGACAAGTTGTAAATCCCCGTGGGACTCAAACTGCTCCAATTCCGTAGCAGATTTGAGTAGGACAGACAGATCAATAAATCCCCCCTCCCATATTTTTTGCTTGAGTTTAAGCGAGACATGACTGCCGATATCATCGCATGCAGATGTAATTTGACAAGGTAAAGCCAAGAGTAAATATGCCGCTTGGTTCAACAAAAAATTGCAAGACTCACCCGGGTTATCCGGTGTACATGTATTATCGATTGGGAATCGAGGGACCTCCTCAGGGGGCTGTGGCTGCCCCTTTACAGGGGCTAGTCGATCCGTCCAAGGTGTGGCCGTGTGATTTGGACTTCGTTCCCGGAGTTGAGCTGTTGTCCGACGATTACGTTTCATCCCGACCCCCCTGGCCGGGGATCTCTGGGTCGCTGCTCGTTTTATAAGTGGCATTCCTAATGCAGGAAAAAATTGTCAAAAAGCTATGTGTAGGGAATAAATCCAAAAAGGGGAGAGAAAAACTTCGGCCACGTGCTTGGTTTCCGCCTCTAATACAAGAACCACGTTGCTGCTTCGGTTGGAAAAAGTGTAATGAATGGGTTCGATCACAGGGAGTACCGAGTGTGACGTAGTGCATACAAATTAACTTGTACCATCTAACCGCTAAAGTCACGTAGCCCGACCTACAGGGTGTATCAAAATTAATACGGACTATTTGATATAAACTCAAATAATCTCGATTATGTTTTCTCATTCAAACTCAATGCTTTACATATTTAAATGATAAGGAATGAATATATTATCTTTTCGGTGGATGGAGGGATTCCACGAAAAAAAAAAAGACGGAAAACTTTGCATCATGCGCTACGCGCAATAATGCAGTTTTCCGTCTTTTTGGTTCGTGGATCCCTCCATCCACCGAAAAGATAATATATTCATTCCTTAAATCTTATTCATGACAACTATCAAAAACGTTTCTATAATTCAACAAATAACAGAAATGGTCTTTTCTGCACGCAAACCTTCTAAAAAAAAATTGATAAAATTTTGACAATTTTCAGCTTTTTAGTATGTAGTCTTTGTTTCTTGTGTGAAAAATTAAACACGCTAAACATCTGCTTTACACTGTTTTTTTTGTTTGTTTGTTTGTTTTTTTTTTTGAGATTGAAAAGAAACAATGCTTTCTATATTTTAGTACAAACTTGATTTCATATAAGATTTAGCATTTTAGAAAAGTTTGATTATGTGGTCATTTAATAAGAATATAAATATTTAAAACATATCATACACTTATATCAGTTTACTGTATAAGGTTGTTCCTAAAGACGGCAAATTTTGTTAAAAAGCTATACTTGTTGAATGAAACTTTGAAAGAAAGACTTTGGTTACATATACAATCCATTAACACCTGGTAAATGTTTGCCTACTATTATGTACAGAACCCATCAGTGCCCAATTGCTTTTGTTTCACGTTACTAACCCAATCAGCACACAACACACACGAAATGGCCATACACCCTTAGAGGTCAGCTTTGTCGTCATCATGGCTATGCATATCACACCTTAAGCTTAATTGTGTTCTTTGTCTAACCATATTAGGGTAAGGGCACTGAATGTAGCCTAAGTGGAAGTGGTCCGGACAAAACGACACAAGTCGCAACACAATGCTATAAGTCTCACGTCGGACGTGTCCCAAACATAACAAAAACTAAAAAAAAAATGTTCACAAACATTTAACATTTGCAGTATCAATCAAAATTTATCCAATGGATAGATCTAGATCTATTCTACTTCAAAAAGAGACCCATTTTCACTCTATTCTTCCTTTCGCATATCGAAAAAAAAATAGTGGTTTGAAAGATGCATGGGGGAAGGGGGAGGGGAGGTAATGTGTACCATTGATATTATCAAAAAGTTCTGGAGCATCGTAGTTGAATTAAAAAGACCATTATCTAAAAAAAAAAAAAAAAAAATGATGAGTAATGACATGGGATAAGTTTACATGTTTAAGCGTTACATTGTGTCCGTACTTCCGATGAAGTGAGACATTTGATATGATTTTATTTTTCACTTTCAAATATAGTTCTGGTTATTTCCATGGAGGAATGGAAAATTTACGATTTTGAAACTAACTGATAAATTATAATCTTTTTAAGAATGTTACTAAATCAATGCGAGCCACAAAAGATATTAAATTAATCTGAGAAAATATTCAACGATGCATCCACATACCTCTTTGATATATGAATACTGCAGTTGGTTTCAATATATACAATATACTACATGTAGCTAGTCGTACATGTATGATGCAAGGTGAAGATAACGAACAGTGATCAATCTCATAACTCCTATAAGCAATACAAAATAGATAGTTGGGCAAACACGGACCCCTGGACATACCAGAGGTGGGATCAGGTGCCTAGGAGGAGTAAGCATCCCCTGTTGACTGGTCACACCCGATGTGAGCCCTATATCTTGATCAGGTAAACGGAGTTATCCGCAGTCAAAATCAGTGAGCCAAGAACGGCTGAACAATCGGTATGAAACACGTCAGACAGCATTTGACCCAATGCGAGGTTGTATTGACGAACTATCTAACGACCATAGAATTTGCGAAATGCTGAAATACTAAAAGTTCTTTGGAATTTTTTAGAATCCACATTTGATTAACACCACTTCTGGCATATGTAGTCGCACAGTAAGTTTGAAGTTTCTCCTTCACACCTGTTGATATTTTCGTGAGGAGCAAAGATGGGTGCTTGGTAGAGCACTTACTGGATCCAGCAATGTATCTTAGTTTGTAAGGGGTTTTATACAGTTTAGGAATCCAGTATTGGTAAGGTAACTCATATTCATTCGACTCATTGACTGGGATATTAAATGTGTCTAAAACTGAAGCATGGTTTTGAAGAATTTCATCTTTTGAAAGGGCAGTTGGAGTATAAGTATGATTACCAAAAGTGGAATTAATGCCAAGTTCATTTAAAATACAGTTGTAATAATGAGCCTTACAAACAAAGACAATGTTGTTACTAGCTTTGTCAGCTGGAACCAAAACATATTCCTCATGTAACCTATTTAATTCTTTTATCACTTCTGGTTTACTAAACACAGAAGGATAGATGGTACGTACTTTTGTTTTCATGTGTCTAATGCGGGATTTTAATATCCCTCTTATGCTTTTAACCCATTCTGACAATGTATCAAGTTCTTCTTTTTCATAGTTAGTCCATCGTCTGGCATAATCTTCGACAGAATTCATAATAGAGATGAAGTTCTGCCGCCAATTAAAAGACCGAGCTCGAGGTTTCCTGTATTTAGGACCTTTTAGAATTAGTGATTTGAGGTCCTCATTTTTAACTATATCAACATCACCAGTAATGACATGTCCAGCTGGACTATAGTTGAAAGAAGATGAAGAACAAGAACATGTTGGTGGATTACGTATAAGATGGTCTCTATAAGTATATTTAGGTATAATGGAATCAAACGTATCCCCATATACTAGCTTACAATGTTCGCTTTCCGTCTTTCGTCACTCATTTGTAGAAAACATCTCTCTCTCTCTCTCTCTCTCTCTCTCTCTCTCTCTCTCTCTCTCTCTCTATATATATATATATATATATATATATATATATTCATTTAGTATATTTTCATTATAGCGAGCGAAGCTCACGTCGCGAAGCTCGCGTCACGACGAGCTCGCTCCAATGATTACGCAATTGAGTCACGTGGTTTGCTCTTCATCAGCTGAAAAATGATGGGGACTACCCATAATGCCTCCGGAAAAATGTCGCCGTCACTGCGGTATACTTCATTGACAATCCCGTAATTAAAATGATTAGATTGTTTAGAAAGTACAATTAACGTTTTTAAATTCCAGACAAGCTTTCTCATAGCTTCAAACGTTTTGTTTTTGCTTGGTTTGAGAGAAGAAAAAACATTGCAGCTAATTTAAGGTCACAATTTGTAACTGTTTACACCAAGCGCGTTATATTTCCCGCGTTAAATGAAGAGGCGGATAAAAGTCGTGTTGCAAGATGTTAATGGGCTTCGCTCGTCTCAACGGTCACACTGTACAACATATTAGTTAGAATGAAGAGGTGTAAGACAACATGATTATATAGTTGTTGCTTATACATGTAATTTGCGTTTTTCTGCCAAATTTACTACGGAACCATATTAGTGCCACGTTTTAAATATTTGGTTTTTTAAAAAATATTTTACACTTTAATCTGTTTACTTTTTAATCAGTAAAATTTACAATTTAATCTGTAAAAATAAAAATCTGGTACTAATACGCTTCCATAGTTTAGACAATTCATTTAGAAGAACATTTGCAAAGCAACGGTGGATAAAAATTTAATACGTATTTATAAATAACACTCAGGACATATACCACGTGTAAATGGATTGTATACATGTACATGTATGTAATGTTGTTTCATTCAATAAACTAGGCTAGTACAAATGCATGTACTTTTCTATAAAACAACAAATATATAAGTACTATACTACAATCAGTATGCTTAAAAATTGAGTATTCCGTACTAATTATCTGTAAAAGAAATCTGGTAGCATACACCCCATGCATAACATTAGGTTTTCGTTGATATCTTTGAATACTATTAGTTTCATTCACTGGCAGCATATGCATAAACATTTACAGATAATACGTAATTATTGCTGACAAAACAAAGCGTTGTCCTGGTATTTGATCATAGACACCCGGTTGTGCCAAACTTGCCCCGATCGTCGGAATTGTGTTGAGGTGTTTGATAAAAATATAAAGTGTACAGTGGATATATTTGTTTCCATATATTCCTGAATTAATGTTTCCTTCCGTAACCATATGCGTTTCTGCGATATATATCCATAAATTGAGATACATGTATTAGGCAAAAACGAATCGGCAGCCTACACCCCGATCACAACATAGCCTACACCCCGCATTTTGGAGTATACTCGGTGATTCATGAAACGACGTAATATTTTAAAACAAACGACACGTGTAGTTACTCACGTCAGTTTCCGGTGGAAATCCTCATTCTCACCATGTATACGACGCAATGGCAGTTCATACGAAATGATCATTGTAGGTATGCTCTCAAACTATATTCCCATGTTAATTTTTCTTCAGATCTTGGGGATAATATCAGTTATACCGATAATGTTATTTGTTACATACTTGGATATTATTCTCTTTAGAGAAGTCGAGAGACATAACCTACATCGACTTCTCTTCGCAAGCATTCATGATTAGATTCTGGAAAACGTGTAAATGCCGGAGTCGGTGACGATTTATGCTTCAACCGACGTTTGGCTCGGATGTGCCTGGATTTAAGCAATAGACAAGTTGTTTCAAACATTTAACAGCAATGCACAAAACCGTCACAAGGAAATCAAAACTTACTGCTTTTAATCCATTTTCAACATGCCCCTGTCCCGGGTTTAAATCACAACTCTGATTACGTCAGCCTTCTTTTCTCTTAACTGGCCCCCTATTGTGACAGCTCCCAAGACCAGTTAACGTAAATCCGGGACAAGGGACATGTTGAAAATGGATTAAAAGCAAGTAAGTGTTGATTTCCTTGTGACAGTTTTGTGCATTACTGTTAAATGTTTGAAAACAATTTTCGATGAAGGCTATGCCTCTCGACTTCTCTAACGAGAATGAATTGGATAGTTGAATAAATACTGTTATACAACTGGTACTGCTTTAAACTGTATACAGTCAATGAATTTGTTGATGAAAATCACGACTCGAGAGTTTGAGGAAACTGGACAGCGCAGGTTCACTTCTTTAAATGCGGTTTTAGGAGGGCAAAGGTCATAATGTTGGACGCTGGTTTGAAGCAGGAATAAAAACATACGACTAGAGAGTATGTTGCAGAATTCAAAAGTAAATTAGGATGGAAAACTATATAGCTCATTATATCTGCTGTAAGAAATCCACAGCAACACGTGTTCCCTGTTCGAATTTCCTCTACGCTCAACTTAGATTTAATTTGAAATATTAACCTCACTCGGATCAATTTCAGATGTAGGTGTACAAAGCCAAACATTTAGTTTCACTCATTTTAAAAATGTGACAATGACATAGAAATTATCACAATGCATGGGGGGGGGGGGGGGGGGGGGAGAAAACAGTTAGATAACGCTGTCTTACATTTATATATCTCGAGATAAATACTTGATATGTTGAAGCCAAAAAACTGCCTAGTGTTCAAATTGATCAATCACTTCATTATAACATGTAGATTAAGTATGTAAATCTATTTATGAATTATTTACCTTATGTAAATTAAGGTATTTCGATTTTACCATTGAATACAAGAAAGGTCTTTTATACCATGCATACATTTCACCAACTATGAATTGCTTTCTCACCGGGAATACACACCAAGAGAGAAACGAGCTACCAAAAACTGGATTTGCAAAGTTCCAGATGAATCCTCAAAACCTCTGTTTGACAAATTAGGTGGTTAACCGTATTTATCTTATCGTGCAATTACATATTATGGCATCAGATCTTATTTTTTAACAGTTATAATATTCATGTACCGTTATTAGCAACTATCCTGGTTTTTTGTCTCCTCTTAGAGGCTTTCCTTTTTGTCATTGTTAAGTATGTGTGGTTGTGTTTATCAATTTTGGGGTATGAAGGACACCAGTTTTGTCGGATAGTTGCTGGCGATCACCATCCTCCTCCTGCAATATGGTCATTAAAAACAACAAAAACATGTTTCATTGTTTATATTTACATTAACATCGACTGATCCGATTATAGAAGGCTATTTTAGATATATAATCCATGCATTTACAGCCAAATCAAAACCAAGATATCCACGTGATGAAAGAAAATCTTTTCAAAAATATCTTCTCAAGAAGAAATGGACCAGAAAAAAATAAATTGAATTAAATCCACATACTTATTGAGTGGAGGTTCCAAGTTGTTCAAATCATGATCCCTGGGAGTGGGGCGGGGCCACATCAGGTGGGTCAAACTTTTATATTAGGATATATAGGGAAAATATCAAATAACCTCTTCTCAAGCAACGTAGCCGTGATTATTTGTTCACGGCGGGTGTGACCGGTCAACAGGGGATGTTTACTCCTCCTAGGCACCTGATTCCACCTCTGGTATATCCAGGGTTCCGTGTTTGCCCAACTCCCTACATACACGATACGATAGGATACATGCACGTTACGGTAGGATACACGCATGGTAGAAATTCAAGAATAACGTTGCGGGTTCTGTACAGTATTTTTACCAAGCATCACAACGCATGAAAACAATATAGCAACATCAAAGTGCATGTTTGTAAAATAAGAATTTGTCAGTTTAATAATTATTTTTATCCCAATTTTGATATATTTTCTTGCTACTAATTAATAATCTGCTTTCATTGTGAAGGCATTGAAAGGCTTTGGAATTATTTCAAACAATTATGGATTTAAATCTCCAGAGACACGGGTCCGCTTTTGGGTCATAGACACAGGAAATGTTATGATTTTCTTCTTCCTGGTTTCTGGCACAGCATATTCCTAGTTTGCAATCCTCGTTAAATAAATGAAGCATTGGAAATTAAAAAATATATTCTATTATAATATGTAATTGAAATACCAGGATTGGGCTGCAGGCTGAGTGGGATTATATAAACCTTTACCGGAAGGTAGAAGGCAATGTATTAAATACAAAGTAATCAAAACAAACATAAGCTAATAATGTCACACTGTACCCAATGTAAACAACTAAAGGAAATACACATGAGCATTTCATGATTGAATATTTAGTATTATTTGAACCTAGATTAGAATGTACTGTAGTGGAGATGCTAGAAAAACGATGTCAACCAATGATTTGACACAAAAACTTCTTTTTTATCAAAATGTTTTACGTTCAGTTCTAACTTGTGGTTGATTTGAACTTTACCTCTCAGAGCATGGGACTCATCAGCGCGAGAAAAATGTGTGTCATTTGACAAGACAATCAATATTCTATCAATCAATTGTGTTATCGATCAATAGATCGATTTGTGTCGGATTTGTGTAATTTAGTTATGGTTATGCCATTTTGACACATTGGTTTAACCTGAAAACGTGATTGTTTTTTTTTTTTAAAATTAATTCTTTTGATTATAGAACGACCTGTTTCGTGTATTGCGAAACGATTATTAAACCATGTGATAATAAACCGCATCTACAAATGGATTTATAATTTCCAGAGACGTGCATCCGCTTTTGGGTAAAGACACAATAAATGTCTTAAGTTTGTTTTCTGTTTCAAAATCTGTCTCAGACCTTTTTGCAAATTTTATGTTTAAAGAATAATCATAGATATATTTCAAATATATTTAATATAAAAAAGTAACACATACAATAACAAAAAATATTAGAATATGAGAACCCATCCACACACATACACCAATCACACCAATTGTCTTCTGCTATACAGAACTATGACCACCATAACCGGAAGTTCTGTCTCCGAGCGGAAGGAGAACTGCGTCCTCTCTGTCTTCTCCGATGTCTGTCTCGATCTGATGGACGATGTTGTCTGATCGTCACGCCATTCAATCGTAATCTCCTTCTCCCACGTGAATCAGTCGATCGTCTTCTTGAACTATCAGAAGAATGTCTCGTGAGACGGAAGTCGAATGGATTTCTATCACGTGATCTCTGTTCTCTTACCGAGTTAAGTATACTATTGACATCTCTGTTAAGAGACCTGTTCCCGCCTTGCCTTTCACGAGGTGGATTTCGTGGGCGTTGCTGTCTGTTGCCTGGAACTCTTCCTCGCAGAATACGGTTATCTGGCGATAAATCGCGTCCTCTAGTTTGACCAAACTGGAATTCTCGTTCGTTAAATCCTCGATTGCTTCTTTCTACAGAACCAGTATTTGGCACATTGAATATCCGGCCAGGTAAGCCTGACCTTAAGGGCCCCCTTGGTAATCTTCCTCCCGGGATATCTAACCGATTTGGATTGATAAAGTTAGGTGGGAGATTCGTTTGAACACCACCTGGAAGTCCTCGGTTCTGTATAAAGCTAGGGGTCAGCGGATTCTGGAACCCCCCACCTCGTCCGGGGATTGGAACACCCTGACCGATAAATTGATTGCCGAAATTTCCCGGAAATCTTTGTATCGCGGGGGGTACTCCAAGCGGTATTCCTTCTCCCACACTCTGAATAGCATTCAAGGGGTCAATCTGAGGAGAAACCCCTGAAACGAACTGTTGTCCTTCTGGTCCACGAGGGTCCTGCGCCGCTGATTCTGCAGATGGTGTCGAACCTGCCAAACCAACAGGGGAGGGGGATCTTGACTGTGGTAATTCAAAAGCATTCGTAAATGATGTATCTGCTCCTGTTCTTCCGGTAAACCGCTGGGCGATTGAACCTAATTCGAGTCCACCCTGCGACCTAGAACTCCTCATCCGTGCTGGTTCATTCGGTGTTCCGGGATTTTGTCTGTTCTGCAGAGGAGCGGAAAGTTTGTCTATTTCTTTATTTACTTCCGCAAGCGCACGACGAAGCTCAGAAGGTGACAAATTTTGCAATTTCTTGGTTTGAGAAGGTGGCGTCTGTTGTTCAGAATTATCAGGTAAAACAAAACTGTTTCTGCTGTCAAAATCTGGAATTTGAGAGGGTACGGGCGGTCTGCTTTGAGCAAAAATGTCTCGTCCAGCTCCGCGATTATCCGGCTGTATGAGATTGTTATTGGCGTCCGGACTGAAGTTAAGATCAGGAAGCTGTGCCGTGAAGGGTGACCTGCTCTGTTCGAAGGTGGCGGCAGGAAAGGGAGTGTTTTTGGTTTGGCTGTCTGATCTAGCAGAGCCGGTGTTAGCTGTCTGTGGAGATGCCGGCTGGGAGTTCACTGTTTGGGTAAAAAGGTCATGCGGAAAGGAATTGGTGAGTTCATTTGTATCCGCCGCCGATCCGGAGGAACGTGAGGACAGTTCACTGATGCTCGGAAATGACATTTCTTGAATACTTCCTTTGTTTTGCTCAACTATGCTATTTTCACTTCTTCCAACAGAGTTTTGAGAAGGGGCAGATTGAGATCCTCCAATGTTGGTCAGTGCGTCTGTTAAGGATTTGGGAATATCACCACCGAAATTACTAGTATCTTGACCCAGAATATTCGCCATTGTCATGCCTTCCGTTCCACTGTTTGGAGTCGAGAACGATTGGCCACCAGGTAGGGCATTATTTCCCGAACTAAACCCCAGTAGGTCAGAAGAAATACCAGATGGTGTTGCACCTCCCCCCGTCTTTCCAAGAGCATTGGCGTTGGCGGTTCCCGTGGCTTCGCTTCCGAACGTTTTGAAAAGAGCATCAAAATTACTGAAATCTCCAGAATTGCCAGTCATGAGTCCCTGTAAACTAGGATCCGCTGCGAAGTTTTGTTCGAGCTCTTTGGTAATGTCATTAATAGCGGCCTCCAAGTTTAAGTCGGATCCTGGTCCTGTTTGCTTTGAAATATCTGATATTGCGGATCCTAAATTTCCAGGGGAGGATGTTTTTAAAGTTCCTTGTCTCCCAGGAGAGGATCCGCCAGGTAAAGGGCCGAGTTCTGCCAACAAGGCATCAAAGTTAAAGTCCCCCAGGGGATCTGTTCCCTGCCCGGGACCCTGTCCATACACATCTGTAATTAAAAGGGAAAATCATGATGCATTTTTCATCCTCTTTATCAATGTACACCAGAGCAAAAGAGCGTCTATACACATGTACATAAACAGTGTCGCATATTTCGGCATCATGCATTCTCTCTTGTAAAGTCTAGATCTATAAATTTAATAAAACAGAATACAGTTATTCTATCTAAACGGGTTTGGACCCACACCCACCCCAGTACCGCCACCCTTCTGGATCCGCCTCATTTCAAGATACTGCTAGATATTTCTAGGGTTTACGAGTTCATATTTGTTTGTTTACTTTGGTATATGTCTTTCATTGAATTTCCTCGAAGAGGAATCGTTTAAAAACACGTCATCTATTGACGTTCTTTGTTGCCTTACCTCGCGTGCGAACGATGTTAAATATTCATGCATTTTTAATTTAGAAATGTTCCGGGTTGCGTTGCTTTTAATTAGTCATCGGTTTTGAAACATATATTTCCCCACCTATACATGATCACTGTCTTTATCGCTAAATTATTCTATAAATGTACTATTAATTAGCCATTTTGTGGCCATGTCTTTGATCAATATCTGTAATTAATAAAGATATTAAATGAGCAAAGTGCTTTGGAGGTTACTCTGTCATATTTAACCTATAAATGGTAAGCATCTACGTATGTCTAGGATTCTAAAACGAATTCTTTATTTCGTCAAATTGTTCATTTGATTACGCCAGCGTGATCGTTAACACAGATAATTTGTCTAACTAGAGTTTATGTGGGGAGACTACGGGTCTACCTCCAAATGACATTTTGGCACCTAAACCGGTTACGACGGAAAAGACAATACCATCATCTAACCATAAAAACAAATATTAGTTTTTTGTAGTATTATTATTATTATTATCATATATTTTTTCTAATATTTTTTTGGTCACTACAATGCTTTATCAAGAATATTCTAAATGCTAGTAAATGAAGAAAAAACTTTTGTAGATCGTCTCGGGATGCTCCTTTCCACCTCCAGATATTTTCCATTCAACCTAGTACTGCCTGCTTTTTAAATTATACTTTTTTTTTGCATATTAAATCAAAAGATAGTTACATAGTTACATTTCATCTCTCTCTCTCTCTCTCTCTCTCTCTCTCTCTCTCTCTCTCTCTCTCTAACTTCATCTGTCTCTCCCTCCCTCTGTCTTTCTACCTATCCTTCTGTCTATTTCTCTCTCTTACTTGAAATTTAATACTCACATTGCAGAACCAGACAGATAACAATCCACCGCGACTCCATTCTCCAAGCTTGACAAATCCCAATCGTGTGGTCGCAGTTCAATCAAATCTCAATATTTATGGCAAAGACCCCATCCTCGATACGTCTCGTTATGTCATAAATTACATCGTAATTAGATACAATACACATCTACTTTTTCATGATGATTTACAATCGATTAATTTAAATAATTTCTTATTATCGGCAACAGATAATGGATTGTCGGATTTTGAAGGGCGTGTTTGTGCACTGTAACACACAAATGGTAGTTTATCTTTGGTTTCGGAGAGAGAATTATTTGAATGGTTTTGGAAGTGAGGCAACAGAAATGGAATTGTTGTATCTTCAATGATGAATGTTCCCGAAAACAGATCCATTACATCTTATACACTGGTATACTTAGAACTGCCGGACAATAATACTGCAGAATGAATGGGGTGTCACTGAGTTAACAAGTATTTTCAAATTGTCATTTAGTGCATCTGTGGGAATTTTTACTCCAAAATAGACGATTTGATGTATATTGACATCAATGGACAAATTCAAATTGAGATTTCATTTTTCGGTGAATTAAACAAATCACAAAGAAACAAAATTTTGGTAATTACCGTGTATGTTACAAAGGTTTTCATTCCCGATTCGACTACATTATATATATTTTATTCATTATAAATAAATAAAGGTTTTGCTTTCTTAAATTCAAAGCGTTTTCAAACAACCGCAAAATGTCACAAACATATCTGTTCTTGACAATCACTAGAATGAAAGCGCTTCGATATTGACAATGCACAAAGAAATTATCCCAGCCCTGAAAACACAAATACGACCCGGTAAAATACGCTAGAATGTTTAAGGGAATTTTCCCCGCTGTTCCCGCTGCAGATAGTGCTGGCACTTGTTAACTGGTCACATAATTGTTTTGGGCAATGCATTAGTTAATACAATTGCGGTATTGCCTCATGAATGTCGACATGGTTTTCTGTACATGCATGTATTTTCTTTGTTAACCTGTGTTTACAGTCCCATAATTCACCAATCCATCTTACGATTAAGGTCTGTTGAAGACAAATTTCTGTCATAAGTTCTCACTTTAACATTTTCGTGAACCTTGTCTTTTGCTTACGATAATAGTAAATCTTACAATAATCGAAAAATTGTCGGACGGTATAACTTGTCTCTGTCTTACGATAATCGTAAAATTGTCTGTATCTTATGATAATCGTAAAATTGTCATTACTTGTCGTTATCTTAAGATAATCGTGAAATTGTCTTTATCTAATGATAATCACAGAATTGTCGTAACTTGTTTTTATGTTATGATAATAGTAAATTTTTCGTAAGTTGTCTTTATCTTGTGAATATCGTAAGATTGTCGTAACTTGTCTTACCTTACGACAATCATCAGATTGTCGTAACTTTATAATACAAAATTGCACGTCTTATTCCGAACTTATTATCAAGACGATGGCGTATGTTTTAATTAGAAATTAATATCTTGCAATTCCGAGATAGAAGCAGTCCTTCTGGTTTCATGTCTATGAGAGACGGTGACATATACATTAAAGGTGAAAATAACGAACAGTGATCAATCTCATAACTTCTATAAAGATGAAGATAACGAACAATGGTCAATCTCATAACTTCTATAATCAATACTAAATAGAGAGTTGGGCAACCACGGACCCCTGGACACACCAGAGGTGGGATCAGGCTCCCAGTAGCACGCATCTCCCGTCGACCGGCCACACCCGCCGTAAGCCCTATATCTTGATCAGGTAAAGGGAGTTATATGTAGTCAAAATCAGTTTGCCAAAAACGGTCTAACAATCATGTATAATTTTGTGTGGATATTCGATATTTACATATAAAACCCTTTACCTTTCTTTTATGTTTTTTTTAAATGTTATGTACTATTAATATATTTGCACTAAATTGACTTAGATTATTCTAGAGAGTTTTGTTTACTTATTGACACCTGTGACCTAGATTGTTCCAGACCTCATGTTATTTTTAGTAGAAATATTACGTAATGGTTGCATCATTGTCTTTCAAGATGGTACTAGAAAATTCATTCCTATTATATATACACTGCGATTCTTATGATAAAAAAAACTCTGGTTAGACACTTTTTATGCCTTCTGGATTATTATACTGGGAACTATGATTTTGGAATTACTATTTTTGTGTGCGTGATTCTCTTCGGATTTATTGTTCAACTACCGTAAGTATTTTTCTATTGTTGTGATTTTCTTTCAATTATTAATAGTAAATAAATATTATTAATTGTTTAATTGCCTTTTGTTAGTAAATTCTGCTGAGCTATATTAAGGGTTTGTTCTGACCCATAACATAAAACAAGAATCAATTGTATTACCTTCTCTACTTAGGTATGTTCATTGATTCTCCAGCATTACTTCTTACCACATTATTGGATACACAAAACGTCAGTGGAGAAATATATCAATCAGTCAAAAGCTTAAAGGATCAGTGGAGAAACAGCTCAAATAGTCAGTCGATAGGGTTCGTGGATACATAGCTTAAAAGGGCTTCAAATGATCAGTGGATACATAGGAAAGGAGTCTATAACCACAATAATGGATACATGACTTCATTACTGGGTTTACGACCACAACACATCAACAGATATACCACCATATCAACGGATATACCACCACATCAACTGATATACCACCACATCAACAGATATACCACCACATCAACGGATATACCACCACATCAACAGATCTACCACTACATCAACGGATATACCACCACATCAACGGATCTACCACCAAATCAACATATCTACCACTACATCAACGGATATACCACCACATCAACGGATCTACCACCATATCAACGGATATACCACCACATCAACGGATATACCACCACATCAACAGATCTACCACTACATCAACGGATATACCACCACATCAAGAGATATACCACCATATCAACGGATATACCACCATATCAACGGATATACCACATCAACGGATATACCACATCAACGGATATACCACCATATCAACGGATATACCACCATATCAACGGATATACCACCACATCAACGGATCTACCACCACTTCAACAAATCTACACTATATCAACGGACCTACTGCCACATCTATGAATCTACCAATACATCAACAGATCTACGAAAACATCACGGACCTACCACCGCATCAACTAAAGTACATATGTACCACCACATCAACGGATGTATCACCACATCAACGGATTTACGACCATATCAACGACTCTACACCACATCAACGGATCTACCACCAAGTCAATTAATCTACACCACATCAACGGATCTTCTATCATATCAACCAATTTACGATCACAATGGATCAACCACCACATAAACCAATCTGATTAAAATAAGAATTTTGATCCGCTCTGTTATTGTTATGTCGCTACACGATAACGAAGCGGATCAAAGATGTTATTAAATTAGATTGCCACATCAACATATATATAACCATCGAATGGATCTATGAAATCTATCAAGGATCACACTTTGTAAAATATATTGAAATGAATTGAAATTCACTAAAGCATTTGTTGTAAGTAATTGATGTTGTAGAAATAAGCATATCTAAGATTTCTCAAAGGGTAAACAACCTCGACAGTTCATACATTTACTGAATATCTAGGCTGTCGAATACAAAACTGCGTAAAGAAATCAACACAGATTAAAGTTAGATTTTATATTTATAGATCATATATGAAATTTTCTATTTTAAGAAAACACGTTTCATCCTCTCTAAATCGGTTTTACAGATTGATGTAAACACTAGAACCACATACTGAATACCAAACAGAGAAAATAAGGCGGCCCTAATCAAATAAGGAGCGGCAGCCCTAATCTGCGTAATGATTTGCGGTCAGATGGAGCGCATTTATTAATGTCAATCAAGATTCCAGTTTTTATCAATCTCTTGGATAACAATTGATATGACAAATGATTCGTCTTAAATACCTGGGCATGCCTGATAATCATGTCGTAATTAGGCCAAGTGCATTAAACATGCTGGTACAGAGAGCATATTGTTGGAACTAGGGGCGGGGTTCGTTCTGTAGATGGTGTTGGGTACGAACGTATCTCCTTTCTTCACATACGACAATAAATACAATGTAAGGCACATTTTGTAATCAAAATTTTGCAATTAACGATTTCTACTTACCATAATGAAATGTATGCTTGACAATTGACAGACAAAATTTAAAAATTCAATAAAAGCGATCTAGACACGCGTTCCCGCTGCTAAATGTTCATGAATCCAGGAACACCTCCCACACCGTGGCTTCGATTAAGAAATAATGAGAAACTAAAGCGGTCCCATGACTCCTGTCAGTCTCCATATTAGTGAACAATTTTCGAGCGGCACATTAAACAATAAACAACCAACCAACCTGACACCTGCCTTTGTAGCACCTTTGTAGTTGGTCTCTGTAAAGCCAATTGGATTCAGAGACTGTAGTGTTATACATGAATAATTCTAGGAACGACTTGCTTTTTGTGTAAGAGTTATGCCCCATTTTTCTATTCTTTGTTGTTTACAAAGTTTTGCACTGATTCCTTGCACACATATCAGTTCAACCTTGTACAAGCGTACACCTTACCAGTGATGTAGTCCCACAGTCATTTTACTATTGCATACACAATAAAGAATTCTGAACCACAATGGCTAGTGATCAGTACAGAGACCATATTAATTTGTGGAGGAAATCGAACGTGTAATTACTAAAATATGGACTGTCAATACCAGGGTTTACGAAACGTACAGTTAGGTAGTTCAAGGTTATAGATATACGATATTACGGAACATATGGTTAGACTGTTTAAGACTGTAGGTAACAGATGTTACGGGACATAGCGTTACTAGTGGGTTGTTTGAAACTGTAGATATAAGATATTACGGAACATCTAGTTAGGTTGTTTAATACATGTATATCTCGTCACAATATACAGACGAGTGATTGGCTGTAATACATCTCGTCACTATATTCATGTAGAGAGGAATGATTTGCTGTAATACATCTCGTCACTATATACAGACGAGTGATTGGTTGCAATACATCTCGTCACATATACAAATAAGTGATTGGCTGTCATACATCTCGTCACTATATTCAGACGGGTTTGTTATATACAGACGAATGATTGGCTGTAATACATCTCGTGACTATATACAGAGGAGTTATTGGCTGTAATACATCTCGTCACTATATACAGACGAGTGATTGGCTGTCATACATCTCGTCACTATATACAGACGAGTGATTGGTTGTAATACATCTCGTCACTATATACAGACGAGTGATTGGCTGTCATACAACTCGTCACTATAATACAGGGGAATGATTGGTCGGAATACATCTCGTCACTATATACAGACGAATGATTGGCTGTAATATATCTCGTCACATATACAGACGAGTGATTGGTTGTAATACAACTCGTCACTATATACAGAGGAGTTATTGACTGTAATACATCTCGTCACTATATACAGACGAGTGATTGGCTGTCATACAACTCGTCACTATATACAGGGGAATGATTGGTCGGAATACATCTCGTCACTATATACAGACGAATGATTGGCTGTAATATATCTCGTCACATATACAGACGAGTGATTGGTTGTAATACAACTCGTCACTATATACAGACGAGTGATTGTCTGTAATACATCTCATAACTATATACAAACGATACAAACGAATGATTGATTGTAATACAGCTCGTTATTATATTCAGACGCGTGATTGGTCGTAATACAATACGTCACTATATATAGACGAGTGACTGGCTGTCATAGAGCTCGTCACTATATACAGACGAGTGAATGGTTGTAATACACCTCGTCACTATATATTGATTGATTGAATATTGTTTAACGTCCCTCTCGAAAATATTTCACTCATATGGAGACGTCACCGCTGCCGGTGAAGGGATGCAAAATTTAGGCCTATGCTCGGCGCTTATGGCCATTGAGCAGGGAGGGATACCTGCTGTGACACAGGATCTCAGTTTTTGCGGTGTCATCCGAAGGACCACCCCATTTAGTCGCCGCTTACGACAAGCAAGGGGGTAGTGAGGACCTATTCTAACCCGGATCCCCACGGGATCGTCACTATATACAGACGAGTGATTGGTTGTAATACATCTCGTCACTATATACAGACAAGTGATTGGCTTTTATACAACTCGTCACTATATACAGACAAGTGATTGGCTGTAATACAACTCGTCACTATACGCTTACGGCCTTTGAGCTAGGAGGGCTCGGTTTTTGCGGTCTCATCCGAAGGACCGTTGTGTGGTGCTGAATTATGAACATACCATTGTATGATGCTGAATTATGAACAGATCGCTGTATGATGTTGAATTATGAACACATCATTCTATGATGCTGAATTACGAACAGATCGGTGCATTGTGCTGGTGCTGAATTATGAACAGATCATTGTATGGTGCTGAATTATGAACAGATCGTTGTATGATGCTGAATTATGAACAAATCGGTGCATGATGTTGAATTATGAACAGATCGTTGCATGATGTTAAATTATGAACAGATATATAGTTGTTTGATGTCGAATTCTGAACGGATCGCTGGATGATGCTGAATTACGAACAGATCGCTGTATAATGTATGGTGCTGAATTATTAAAAGATCGGTGCATGGTGCTGAATTATGAACAGATCGGTGCATGATGTTGAATTATGAATAGATCGTTGCATGATGTTAAATTATTAACAGATATAGTTGTATGATGCTGAATTACGAACAGATCGTTGTATGATGTCGAATTATGAACATATCGTTGTATGGTGCTGTATAATATATCGTGCTGAATTATGAACAGATCGTTGCATAATGTATGGTTTCTGTATTATGAACAGAGCGGTGTGTGATGCTGAATTATGAACATATCGTTGTATAATGTATGGTGCTGAATTATGAACAGATCGCTGTATCGTTCTGAATTATGAACAGATTGTTGTATGGTGCTGAATTATGAACAGAGGGATGTATGATGCTGAATTATGAACATATCGATGTATGATGCTGAATTATAAACATATCGTTGTATGATGCTGAATTATGAACAGATCGTTGTATGGTGCTGAATTATGAACAGATTGTTGTATGGTGCTAAATTATGAACAGATCGTTGTATAATGTATGGTGCTGAATTATGAACAGATCGTTGTGTGGTGCTGAATTATGAACAGACCGTCGTATGATGTTGAATCATGAACAGATCGTTGCATGGTGCTGTATAATACATGTATATCGTGCTGAATTATGAACTGATCGTTGTATAATGCATGGTGTTGAATTATGAACAGATCGGTGCATGGTGCTGAATTATGAACAGATCGCTGTATGGTTCTGAATTATGAACAGATTGTTGTATGGTGGTGAATTATGAACAGACCGTCGTATGAAGTTGAATTATGAACAGATCGTTGTATGGTGCTGTATGATGTAAAACTTATACGGTATCAATTTTGATGCACCAGATGCGCATTTCGACAAATAATGTCTCTTCAGTGATGCTCAACCGAAATGTTTGAAATCCGAAATAACAATGAAGTTTTAGAGCTATTATAGCCAAAAAACAGCGTGCCAAAAAAAAGTGGAGTCAAATTCGTCTAAGGATAAAAGCTGTGCATGAGGGAGATATATCGTGCTGAATTATGAACAGATCGTTGTATAATGTATAGTGCTGTATTATGAACAGATCGTTGTATGATTTTGATTGTCGGTTGTTTCATTGTATGTAGATTAACAATTCTGCAAAAATCGGAATGCAACTGTGCCCAGTCAGAATTTTTTCTTAAGGTACAGGGATTCCATCAACTGTATTTCCCCTCAAAAGATGTGTCTAACCAATGTAATGTCTAGTTTTTAATATTTTATTGTAGAACTTTAACTCCATAGAGATAGACAAACATTATATTTTTGAATAATTCATATGCTCCCAACCATCTATATCTGCAAATTAGTAGGTATGGAAACTGTAATACGATGTGGTTCAAGTTTTCTTTCGAGGAGGAAGGGAGAGGGCGTCTTTCTGTATAACTATTTTTAACCTCGCCATTGATGATTGACGTAACTTGCAGGGTTTTGCATCAATGCTATTAATGACAAAATAAACATGTGTGTCAGCAAACCACGGAGACCGTCCCACAACAAAAGTTACATAAAGTGTCAGATTATTTAATGCTTGACTGAACACGGCAGACATGCGTAACAATAAAACTACAAATACACAAAGAATAATATCACATAGTATAAGAATTGGATTTCGTTAAAATATATTTCTACAAATATATGCATGTAGAATTATAAACAGGTGTTCGTATAAAAATATAAACAATTCATAGTTCTAGTCTACTAAATCATCAACAAAGAGAAAATGATGAAATGTTTTAAACCTTAGACAACAAAGCGAATAATGAATTCGCTGATAGGTAATGAATTTGATGCATAAATCACGCGACAAAGGTAATTCCACATAAAAATCTTTATAACATACAAAAAGTCTCATTTCAGTCTTTGGGAGACGATGTATGCTTTTGAAATGATATTCTGCAAAATGTTTTTGCGTGATTGACTTTCAAATGTTTTGCGTTCACATATATGTATGAAAACTAAGTGTCACCTACGTACATGTACATATAATATACCACATGTTATTTTCCGAAGAGCAAACTCCCTATAGCAAACCCAATGCCAAGATTTTTCAGTAGATTGTTCTTCTTTGGCGGGGGTGGAGCGGGTCGGCGGGGCGCGGGCGGTGGCGGAGGCTGGGGTCGTCTGGTTGTCGGGGGGACTTTGATCACTGGCGCGGGAGTAGCTGGCAAAATGATCATGCCGGAATTGCCGTTTCCGGTTTTTGGTTTTGAAGGATTCAATGTGCCCGTAGATTTGATACCGACGTCTTTCGGAAAAACAAAATCAGGGGCCGCAGTGGCAGAGGGAACGTAACCAGGAACTGTAGGTATTATGTCATCAACTGGAATGACGTCACCAGGCTGTAGAGGTCTTTTTCCACCAATAACAGATTTTTCACCTGGTACCTTTATATTTGGAAATGGTGTAGCAGATGGAATGTATCCAGGATCCTCCGGTTCCGGTATGACGTCGACTGCAATGACGTCACCAGGCTCTGGTGACAGGGGACCTAGAACATTACCTGGCAAAACTGGTTCTGGTTCCGGCTTAGGGTTTCCAGAATCACTTCCGGTATCACTGGGAAACACAAAGCTTGGAGAGGGTGTAGCTGATGGGACATAAACAGGGATAGACGGTATGACGTCATCGACAGGAATAATATCCCCGGGTTTTGGTCCGTTAATAGTGTCGATTGGTACCATTTCACTCGGATGGACTTCGTTCATGTGGTGTCTAAGAAGTTCTCGCAGTCGACGATTCTGCATTTTCAGCCTTCGCGCCCTCTTTCGCTCCATTAACCAGGCGGCTCGCATTTCCGCAGTATCTAGAGACTTCGAGTTTACGCCAGAGTTTAAATCAATGTTAGGAATAAGAACTGTCTCTCCAGTTAAAGGGTCAAGAACAGGCAGGATAGCCTGAGTATCGTTACCGTGCAGCTCTACCGGGAAATCGTGAAACGTTCCGTCAACGTGCACATGTCCTCTGTCCATCACATCGTTAGGGGACACCACTCCGATGGGTCTGGCGTGTGGGACCTCGGGTAGCCCTGTAATTGGGTTTATGGTATGGAGCCTGTCCTGTGGGCTGATTACATCCCCTGGTTGAACCCCTACATTGATTCTGCGCCCGGGTACGACGCCGACAAGATCTGCTTCGTCTATAGGTCGAACGTTGATAGTATTGATAGGCTGTAGGTCGATAGCGTTGACAGGTTGATTTCCATTCACGGGTTTAACGTCTATCGGTTTAACAGGGTTTGTATCATCTACTGGTCGAATGTCTGTTGGTATAACGGGTTCATTCACTTGCTTTACATCGCTAGGATTAACTGGTCCACTGATCTCTTTTGGATAAACATCTTTGTCGGGTGCGCCATGAATTCCACTATCCACGTGGTTATGCTTTTCAATTTGCTTTGCACTTTCAGACTTCTTGACATTTTCAATGACTTTGGGCTTGACTTCTCCTTTTGGATGTTCATTTTTTATTGTTTCAGCAGCAGGGGGAGACTTTTTCTCAACAGAAGGCTTTCTGTTCAATGCACTTTCTAACAGACTCTTACCAAAGTTCAAAAATTGTGACATTCCATCGGAAGATCCTGTCGGGGAATTCCCAGTTTGTGACGTAATGACTTCACTTAGCAATTGCTGAGGTGAAAGTCCACTTCCGGCCTCATTGTTAAGAAGTTGGGTACTATTCAAAATAAGTGATGTGAGGCTATTCAATCCGGACGCTTGAGTCTGTACAGGATTAATTTCTGTTTGCAATATACTCATTTCTTCGCGTTGTGCCATCTCACGGGCGGCCTGGTCAAACGGAGGCGGTCCCGGAAATGGTTGTCCCCATGGTAACATGTTCCTGCGGTTTGGCTGTCCTGAAGGTGGGTTACTTCCCGACTGTCTAGAAGGTGGGTTCCTTCCCGACTGTCTAGAAGGTGGGTTCCTTCCTGACTGTCTAGAAGGTGGATTCCTTCCCGACATCCCTCGTGCAGTGAAGGACTGCATTCTGTCCGGTGGTTGAAATGGAAATTGACCACGGAATGTTTGAGGACCCCACGGGTTTCGAAATCTTCGAGGAAAGGGTCCAAACTGCGCTGACACACCTGTTACAATAAGAAATTTGAATATTTGAAGAACTCAGCTACCGGGTAATACACGCACAAGTACCCGAATTTGTGCAAAAAATCTATATCAAATCCATTTTAATCGTTACGTAAAATACATTCAGTATTCATGATATTCAGTATAGATATGTCATAAATATTTTTGTTGTATGGTCGAGTGACGTGAAGCGACTCTAGTAATACTGACCAATTAGCGCCAATTCCAGAAATATCAGGTACGGCATAACCGCACGGAGCACCATCTGCCTGCTGAAATACAAAAGAAGACTTTTACCGAAGAACAAAAGTCATGCACAGAGGAGAGGATCACAATATTCACTGTATTTCTGTTAAAGATGTATTCTCACTTTTATGAAGAAAAAAATAATTGTAAATTTTCACAGGAATCCCCTAAAATCCGTACACTCCAATGTCCAATTGAATCAAATTTCAAGAGTAATTTTTTTTTATCGGTGTTCAATTATTTGTCTTGCATGTCCAATTCCAGATGTAGGTAGATTTCTTTAAACTCATTGATGGGGTTAATAGATTAGTGAGTAAGAGTTCCCGAATAACGAACGCATTCAATATTTAATAGAATTATTTTTTCATATCAATGTTGTTTTTTTAATTTTACAATATAAGAAATCCTGTAACGTCACAGGTGCATAGTAGAAATCAGACCTTACCTTATAAAAACCATGTTCGTTTCCTCGGCGAGCTGAATAAAACTGACCTGTTGACAATTTCTACGATTTTTACATCAAAGTGGCCATAGATCCTCAAATATATGGCCGACGGGCCACGCATGACATGACAGACGACATTTACGACTTATTGATGATGACGTCACAATTAACGCATGGTACTGAACCACTTTTTTGATTGGTGAATATTAGTCGTTGATCGTGGTAAAACATTGGTATTGTGAATTTCTCTTGGATGAGCATCTTCATGTTCTAAATAATTCAAATAAAGGTGAATTTTTCCATCCATGAAGAGAGTTGTCTTTGTTTTTCTAGCTTTGGTAATACAGTGTGCTATCGGTTGAGATTGTTATATGGATTGTTTGTTTCGCATATCACTTGTTTACATTTTTCCTTATATCTGCAATGAGGTTAATCTTTCCGTAATTTTCATCAGTTTGTCTCTCCGCGTAAAAAAACATAATAACTCACCTCCCGTGGTGTGCAAAGTGTAGTGAACATATTCTATCCCCTAACTTGTTGTGTACAGGGTGTAATGGAAATATATTACCCCGGGGTGTGCAAGATATAATGGAAACATTATATTCCCTCGGGGTGTGTAGGGTGAAATTGAAACATATTCCCTCGGGGTGTACAGGGTGTAATGGAAATATTATATTCCCTCGGAGTGTGCAGTGTGTATTGGAAATGTTATATTTCCTCGGGGTGTGCAGGGTGAAATGGAAACATATTCCCTCAGAGTGTGCAGGGTATAATGAAAATATTATATTCCCTTGAGGTGTGCAGGGTGTAATGGAAATATATTCCCACTTGGTGTGTAGTGTGTATTGGAAATATATTCCCTCGGGGTGTGCAGGGTGTAATGGGAATATGTTCCTTCGGGGTGTGCAGGGTGTAATGAAAATATTTTATTCCCTTGAGGTGTGCAGGGTGTAATGGAAATATATTCCCACTTGGTGTGTAGTGTGTATTGGAAATATATTCCCTCGGGGTGTGCAGGGTGTAATGGAAATATTATATTCCCTCGGGGTGTGCAAGATATAAGGGAAACATTTTATTTCCTCGGGGTGTGTAGGGTGTAATGGAAATATTATATTCCCCCGGGGTGTGCAAGATATAATGGAAATATTATATTCCCTCGGGATGTGCAGGGTGTAATGGGAATATGTTCCTTCGGGGTGTGCAGTGTGTATTGGAAATATTATATTCCCTCGGGGTGTGCAGGATGTAATGGAAATATTATATTTGAATGATGTGATACAGTTTTCACCACCACCCCCCCCCCCCCCCCCCCCCTCGTTTATGTGCAGTGTGTGATACATTTTTCACTCCCACGTTTGTGTGCAGGGTGTAATATATTTTCCACTCCTTCGTTTGAGTGCAGGGTGCAATGGGAATTTTCTCTATCTGTCATGTGTTTACTGTGTAATTACTTTATTCCATCACCTCGAATGTGCAGGGGATGTGGGATATATCGCCTGACTTCATGTAGTGTAATGGAAAACATGAAAATAATATAAAATAATCATTGATGGTTTTTTTTAGGTCAATATGGTGCTTTAGTTACGTGGGAAGTATAATATTCATTGATCGCAAAGCGCCAGGTGAACACTGTACTACAATGGTAGCTAAAGCGTCGTGATAACAGAGACCAAGTCAATGTTTTACTAATATTATAGAATTATTCAATACATCTAAACCGGCTACTACAGCTTATCCAATGATTATCCTGTTTAGCCATCTTTGTTTACAGTTAGAGTGCGGGACCTAGTAGATGGTGATTGGAGACTCGAGTTTTCATTGGATGGCCAAAAGATAATAATTACTTGTATCAAATTTTGCTTTCTAGCTGTAAACAATATTGCACTTTTTATGTAGCTAAAGCGTCGTATTTTTCTCAAGAATAATTGAAGAATTGTATAATATTCACCCACAAATCACACGGAAGTGAATATAGTGGTTTGGTCTTTTTTCTAGTTTGTTGAATTTCACCCGATCAATTAACTCGGAACTATCCAATTATACAATAAAAGAAATATCTTTAGTACATGTATTTTCTTGAATAAAAATCATGATGAATGCAATACAAAATGTTGCAAAAACAGCTCTTTGGTGATATGTGAAAACGGGAAAATGGGAGAGGGGAGGGACATTTATGTGAAGGGATGGAAATAATGGTTTCCTTTAAAACATGATTGACTGAAAAAATGAATTCTTAGATAAATACATAGATATGTATCAAAGATTGCTTTATTTATATATATATGTGTTTTATATGTTTTACCATTTAAGCAAATGGCAAATGTACCGTGGTTACGTGATCATTGTCTGCAGTAGGTATATGGCACGTGCTATATGATAAACAACGAAATTAGTCGGCACGCGTACATAGTATCAGGAATCGATGGTTTCATGCTCGCGCCACATGTGCGTTCTTCTTCACCCATCTGGTATCAATTATCTTGTAGTTATTGTCTGCGGGGTTTGATTTTTGACACAGAGATAATCCCTCCCCCGCCTCGTTGAGGTTGTTAGGTGGTGGTACATGTATGTTGAGAAAATGAAACCTTTAATCAATGCGCTCGCTAGGTGGCAAAATATGTATATTGAAAATTAAAGCGATGGATAGGTGGCGGTGCCTATTGTAAATTGAAAATGAAACCCTTTTTCGTGTTGCATTTTTCTACACATGCTTTGATATTTTCCATGTTTTGACATTTATTTTTAAAAATGTATATGTAACATACATATAGCGTACACATGTACATATCACAGCTTCCGAAACGCGCGTAATTTTACAATCAATAAATTATTTTGATTGATTTAATATTGTTTAATGTCCCTTTCGAGAATTTTTCACTCCTATGGAGACGTCACCATTGCCGGTGAAGTGCTGCAAAATTTAGGGCTATGCTCACCATTGCTCAGCGCGTACGGTCTTTGAGCAGGGAGGTATCTTTAGCGTGCCACACCTGCTGTGACACGGGATCTCGATTTTTGCCGTCTCATCTAAAGGACCGCCCCCATTTAGTCGCCTCTTACAACCAGTAAGGGGTACTGAGGACCTACATGTATTCCATAACCCGGATCCAATAAAAGAAACAGAAAGATAGAAAAACAACTCAAAATAATCCCTACAATACGTGAGCACTTCCTGTGCCAACAGTCAGCTAAAGACATTTCCCAACCATACTTCGGGATACAGCGCACCCATCACAAGGTGTTGTGGAATTACATGAATATCAGACACCTTTTCATTGACACTGGGTCATTCGAAAGTCATTCAGAATAATTAAAATTTTATTTTAAATGTTTTTGACGAGAATCAAAAACATATTCTAGAAAAAACAATTCAAGAATTACATGGAAACTGAATTTCATTTTGTCGTCTTACACAGCTTATTGAAAAAAAAAAACACCTGTTGTTAAGGTACAAGTACAGATTTAACTTAATTGCCAAATTTGCCCAAAGCTTAAAAGTAATAATTTACAAACCCCCTCCCCCCAAACAAAAAGTAACGAGAGCTGGTGAGCAGGAAATTTAACGTGACGTGGGTGCGGGCATGGGGGGGGGGTCACAAAATTTGATAATTCTATTGCTGAAAACCTGAAGTACGCAATCACGTGTAATGACACTCCATGTACAAATGTATAAAGAATATAAAAGACAAGGATATTGTACAGTCTACATCCACATTAACTGATGAATACATCATGTGAACACAGCTTCGTGAACCCTCTCCCAGAGTAAACGACCAATCTTAATACGTGATACATTGCTTAATGTGTGAGGACATTGACTGGGGATCCCAAGGACGGTATCTATAATAACTGCAACCTTCATAACACGGTGGTTATAATGACAATGTCTATCAAAGGAAAGTAAACAGATTTGTATACTAATGAATTCCAATCACAAGAATAGGATAAACTTTTCCATTGCTGTCAACAAGCCACCAAGTCAGCTGACTGTAACGATGTAAATGTTTATAATCACTGTATGTAATTATATAAACTGTTCAAATGTATACAATCTTGTAATCTGTTCAACTGTATGCAATTACAATGTATATTAACTGTTCAAATGTTTGTAATTATATAAACTGTTCAAATGTATACAATCTTGTAATCTGTTCAATTTGTTGTAACCATGTAAACTGCTCAATTTGAATATCCACTTCATTGGCAGTACCGAGAGAAGTGAATCAGTATATAAAGAATTATATAGTGTCATTAAAACCGAAGTACCGACAAGTACTGAAATCTATAGAATCAATAAAACCAAAATTAACAGGGGATGGAATTTTTACCAGAATACCAAGCTTTTAAAAAGATGATCCTGGGACAATAAAAACAGTGACATTACGTGTAAAGTATCAGACATGTTACTGGTTTTGAATAAATATTGACTGTAAATATGTCCATAAGTATATAAACATCTAGTACACTCAATACCTACTTCAGACCATTTCTTACCTAAGATTTTAAATTGATTCATTCCCATTCGTTAATACTCATGCTTGAAATTATGAATATAGCAAGCGTAAAAAACAAAACAAATGTTTTTGGTAATTCTCTTTATACCATTTTTTGAATTAAGAAAAAACAAACCAACAAATCAAACAATCATATCTTTCAATCGAATGTAATGGTCATACTATATATTCTACAGACAAGGTTAGCTATTTTGGAATGAGCATTGATATTTTTTGAGAGGAGAATTTGTCATGGTTATCATTGTACAAAAGATGAACAACAGACTGCATCTTTATACAGGCAAGGATGGGGTTCAGATCTGCAGCGAAAGAGGTCATTGATATGCTCGGCTCTTTTCAATCTCATCTTCATGATGTCTGTGTGTATGATATGTTGGATTGTCAGATACTGGATTGTCAAAATGGTTGGTTTTTTGTTTGTTTGTTTGTGTTTTTTTTTGGTTTTTTTTTTTTAGATTACAGGTATATGTATGTATGTCAAAAGAAAATCGTTAGATTTATATTGAATTTACCTCCAATACATTCTGTCAATTGTCATATTGTAATTTCAAAATTTAATGAGTGAGTTTAAATACAAAAATTGCAGATGTCGTTTTGTATTTTTTTTAAAAATGTATCTTTACACTCAACTGATACATTCACATCTTACAATATATGACAGACCTACAAAGTGTTTAGTACACTTCTAATATATTAGATGTAGAGGAACGGGTGTGATATATTTCTTAACACTAAAAGCGATTATCTAATATTGTTTTATTAAGTTTCTCTTGTTTTTGTACAAAATGAATCATTATGTTTCTATTAGGCTTTGATATATATCCCTATGCCATTGACATTTTCACAGCTAATGTCCCTTTATACATGTACATATATTTTTGTGCCAAACTTTTGTAAGTTCTCAAATAAAAATTGACGATAACGAACAGTGATCAATCTCATAAATCCTATAAAGAATGCAAAATTAAGAGTACAGAAAACATCCCCTGTCGACCGGTCACACCCGCCGTGAGCCCTAAATTTGATCATTTAAACGGAGTAATCCATAGTCAAAATTAATATGTAAAGAAAGGCTTAACAATTGGTATGAAACACCTCACACAACATTCAACATAATGACAGGTTGTTTTTGTCAAGCGAGACTATTGAAAACCCTGCAGCATCACCTTATTTGTCAGTGGTTTGCCTTGATTTAAAAATGATCATACGCTGAAATGTTCTCACATATCAAATCAACACATCATCAGGTAATGATGGAATATTGATATGTAAATATGAGAAGTTGACAATGGAGAATCTGAAGTCACCTCGTTTATCATAAATTTGAGTTGTCAGTTTTCCGTTAACATCTATGTTCAATAAACTATTCAAATATGAAGCAGATATGGAAGACTCTGTGGTGTCTTTTGTTTTGAGTTCACTGGAATATACTGAGTCAACATATGAGTGAAAATGAGTATTGCTAATAAATAAAACGTCGATATATCTAATTGTTGAGTTGAAAGTCACAGCAAAAGATATTTTCTTCTTATTTAGAAGCTTTTAAATAAAATATACCTCATAAGATAACGAATCGTAGTCGGCTAATAAAGGGGCACAATTATGTAATTCAACTCGACTAAATCCAAATTCACAACCTGCTTGGACTTAACTATGAGATAGTAATTTTGAGAATATAATTTAGAGACATGGCAAGAAGATATCGTTATTCATTAGAATGTGTGCTTTGCTTTTTAGGGTTATTACCCGTTGAATTTCTTTTTATGAATTGTTTTTCAGTTCGATATTGAATTACCCAATTTTGTTCATTTCATGTTGCCATCTAGTTCATCTAAATGAAAAACTAATAGAGTAAATCGATTTAAATGCCAACATATTTTATATGGGAAAAAGAAAATTGCATAATTATTAATTGACGAATCTTTATGTTTGAAGCAGAATATCTACCTTATCGGTCCTTTCTCTTTGATGGTACCGTCTGTACGTCGCTGGTAGTAGAAAAGGTTGTTGCAAAGTGAACCAATGCAGGCATTTAAATCTAATTCTCGATGGATTTGAATCATGAGATTGATTTTAAAATGCATGCATCAGTCCATCAATCCTTAAGTCTAACCAGCAGCAAGTATTCTTCAGAATGACCTTTCCTTATACACTAATTCAAACAGTCTGAAGACCCTTGGCGAAGACTTTGATTTGCATGGGTCAGTGGCTCTACTGCACCTAAAATAAAATATGAAAATATAAATCATTTCTACATGAAATGTTCATTGCTTGTCAAGTCTAGAAACACGGAGATAGCCAATGTCCTTGCTTCTTCCTTCCGTTAGGTAAATACAGATTCGAACACTTCCTGTTTGTCCAAAAAATGTCATACTAACAAACGACACATTGATCAAAACGTTTACCTGATATGAATGAGAGAAAAAGAAAGATACATGCATTGTATATCAGAGAGTGTAGAGTACGCTGCGGAGGGCAGACTAATTTATATGCATAAAGCATAAATTTACATAAATTCTTCAGTGCTGAAGCACATTCGAATTTAAAGTAATACTGATCTTATTTACGGTATACAACTTTCACAATATCTACTATCCGGATCTTTTTATATCTACTATCCGGATCTTTTTATTTCTACTATCCGGATCGTTTTATATCTACTATCCGGATCTTTTTTATTTCTACTATCCGGATCTTTTTATATCTACTATCCGGATCTTTTTCCTAATTTTTGTCCCTGCTTTACTTTCCAGAAAATGAATATTTTTTATCTGTTGTTACATCTATATGAAATAAAAATTTGTTTATATTGCTTCACTGAATAACGACACACAGAGTGAAAATTCCATTGATATTGCTGTCGTGATCGTTCATCAACGCTTTGGTCGTTTCTCTGATTAATTTTCTAGTTATATATTATTCATTAATTACATTGACTTTGCATTTGATTGCGTCCGTACACACCTTCACACTGTAAGCAATTCCTGTAATGTACTGAAGCCGTCTGAAAATCGTCAAAATTAACGCATCAAATGTAAAATATATAAACACTTTAACAACGATCTCCATAAGTTGGAACTTATAGGAAAGACTAGCGTAGCCCAGACACAATTTAGGATGTGTGTAATCCTATAATTTAGTGTAATATAGACACAACATAAGGTTTGTGTAATATAGACACAATATAGGATGTGTGTAATATAGACAAATTATAGGATGTGTGTAATATAGACAAATTATAGGATGTGTGTAATATAGATACAGCATAGGATGTGTGTAATATAGACACGGTATAGGATGTGTGTATTATAGACACGGTATAGGATGTGTGTATTATAGACACGGTATAGGATGTGTGTAATATGGACTCATTATAGGATGTGTGTAATATATACACGGTATAGGATGTGTGTAATATTGACACAGTATAGGATGTGTGTAATATAAACACAATATAGGATGTGTGTAATATAGACACAGTGTAGGATATGTGTAATATAGACACAATATAGAATGTGTGAAATACACACACAGTATAGGATGTATGTAATATAAACACAGTATAGGATGTTTGTAACATAGACACAATATAGGATGTGTGTAATATAGACACAATTTAAGGTGTGTGTAATATAGACACAGTATAGGATGTGTGTAATATAGACATAATATAGGATGTGTGCAATATAGACATGGTATAAGGTATACAAATCCATCCATTTATATCTTTACACATGCAAATTGCAATACCTGTATAAATGGTAGCAATTTCACCATCAACGCACTGCAGTTGTAAACAATGCCCATATCAATCTTGTTAAAGGGAAAGGCAACCATAACCACATAGTTGCTTTTATGAATAAAGTATCACTTACTGATATCGTAATTGACAGTCTTTAACAATAAAAATCCTTGCTTAACAATTAAATCAATATTAATCTATCATGTATTTTAAATTACCCGCCGCTAAGAGAGTGGCCATTGGAGTTTAATTTATGACGTCACGCCGTCTATTCCGGTTTATTTCATCAGCAGCAATGTAAACATGAGACGTCACGAACAGTTAAGTTTGGAGCCGTATAGATTTGAAACCGTTCTTTCGCAAGAAGAAATTGAGAAAAGAAGACGTTCAGTCGAGTCGCAGACCAGGCATATTATATATAATCATAATAACCAGTGAGGGTATTATTTTTTTAAAGGACTTATTTTGGACTTTATGGGTATGCAAGACGTTGTTGACATGCATTAGAAATACTTTCAAGAAAAAAATAATTAAATCAACTCATGTAGTTTATTCGGAGGGGGCGGCTGAACCCAAGCACCTGTGGATGATCTTAGAATCTCATCAAAACCGGAACAGACAGTGTGACGTCAAAATTATTGATTTTTGTGGTCTTGAATACAAAAGAGTTACACGTCATGGCAGCCTCTATAGATCGCGGGAATTTCAATTTTTGACGTTTTCAAATTAGTACAAAAGCATATCTAGGCCATATATCAACAGAATTGTATGACAATTCTTTATCATATGATTAATCCTATCATTATCATGAAAAATCTTTTGGGTTGCCTTTCCCTTTAAATATAGTACGACTATTTCAACGGCTCAGAATTCTGACGGACATAAAACATAATGTAAATATACATGTAAGACATCAATTCATTTTTGAAAATGAACTGCAACGTTTCACGCTGGCATATTTCATGTGAGATTTGCTATGCTCTGAGTTTAAGACAGTGAACGATGAAATACCTTTCCGGTATTCAAATTTGAATTAAATCAAAACAAAATCAAATAAAACCGAATTCACCCCGAATTAAACTCTAAACATCATCTTGTATTCTCAGTCATTTTGACTGTCATGACTATTACAGGTTTTCTTGCAGAGCGACGTCCTGATGTCTGTCTGATATGATAAATGCCCCCGCAGAGCTAGGAGACTGATAACAATGGATTCCAAAACATTAGAAATGTAAATAGTTAAGAAATGAATGTCATTTTTGAAATGCATGAGGTTATGAACGCGACGCCTTACGCCGGCATACTTCATGACGTGTCATACCTTAATTCTACTTTCATTTCTTTCAGATTTTTCAGTCATTAAAATAGACATACTATATTTATCAAAATCCATATGTGCATTGTTCACAAACTTCAGCATCACATTCATGAGGAAATGACTATCATTACAATTGGTAAAGATATCGAAGGCAAAAATATTGTTAATGTAAATATACATACACTTGTATTTGGCACCCAAGAACTATTGCACAGTGAAGAAAATATGCCTTCGATTCGGAGGGGTTAAAAGCATCTTATAAAAAATTGTTACCTTAGGTAATTATCAATATATATTCTGTATTATTAATCTCTTCGAAAATACTAGTAAGAAATATGGAATACATGTACAATGTGATTCGATGATTTTTTTTAAAAATATTTATAGACATGCTGGGGCACTCAATTTTGTTTATATCTATGAAAATAATTTTATAAGATAAAAAGGCCATTATTCACAAATGGTGTCTGTTACCTGATATACGATTCACTTGCATTATTCGATATTGTTTGAACTGAGTAAGCTTTAGACACTATATCAGTACCGTACCATTGGCAAACACAGAGAACATTTATTGTTCACAGGTCGGAAAGAATGCACAGTGATACACAGACAGAATAGCAGGCGGATGTGCACACTCACACACACACACACACACACACACAAAGAGAAAGAGAGAGATTAATACATATATACATACCTGTAAATTACTTTATCCGTTGCAGATAGAATTGTAGAACCTCCCTGAGAAAATTAGAAATTTCGTTAATTTTGCTGCGCATTATAAATTAACTGGGTTAGGGGATAACAAATATTCATGAATGAAACGCAAATGTTTGATGATCTATTTTTAGTTTCCTCTGCTGCTGAAGATGTGCACGGCGCAGTGCGCCATCTCATATAGTGTTTCCGCAGCGCCTTATATGTCGGTCCATGTTTCGGGTCACCTTGATCAGAATCATATTAAACATTATTAAATCATCTGCATTTGTCACAGGAAAATAAGTATTTTTTTTTAGTTGATTATTAAACTCATCAGTCCTTCATTCTCTTTAAATTTCCAGATTTTTCGGTCCAACCATCCAAATATTATACTGACTGACGTCATAATCTGGGTAAGTTTATTTTATGCAGGTGTAGTACAATTATTAATTTTCCATGTTATGAAAGTAATTTTTCTAGAGAGTAGATTCCTTTCAGGAAGAATTATTTGTTTTCTTCTTATGAATCCCGAAACGCAGATAAGTGAAAATTGAACATAGACACATAAGCACAAACCAGATGTTCGATCGAGATCTGGGATGCTACCTACCCCTCCTGACAAAATGAGATCCTCTGGTATAAGTAAAGCTGTATTTTGTGGGAATTATCTACAGATATTCAGCATTCCGATCCTGTAGCATTCACTTCGGGCGGCAGTGTCATACAGCAATATAATGGTAAGTTAGAATTACTTACACTTTCAATGTTCGTATTCATTTAATATTATTATATATATCAGTGCATGCAAAGTTAAATGCACACAAAACGCGCTGAGAAATTACCATCATTTTACCGTTCAAAATTATAGTTGCTTTGTATCAGGAAAACAATTATCAAGAAACTTAATGAAAATTATTTTGTTTTACATTTGGAGGTCTTCAGTAATATATCGTTTTAGAAGAGCTTCAGAACTCAATGACAGAAAATGACAGTTTTTTTAGTCATTTATATGACTTACAGTTTCTGCATGGAATAGTCTATATTAATGTAAACTGCACCCATAATTTCCACAAGTCCGATTATATCTAAGCATTATTGCTTTGCAGTCGAAGCTTTCCAAGGAAGAAATCGAAGGTATGGGGAGTTGTGTGTCATCCTTTAATACTTTCACCCGTTAACAGCATGGAATTAGTTTTTTTAAGGATCCCAAAACTCTCAGACAAATGTGCAGTGTGGAGTTCGTGTGCTGGATTTACGTACAGCTCAGACAAAAAAAAAATATGGAGCTATCTTACGCATGTGTCGAAATTCAGTAGAGAGTATAGTAATTTATTTTTAGTTAGTGTTCGTTGCCGACAGATAATGGAACAATATGAGAGTATGGGTGTAGATTGGTGAAATTGTACCGGTATAGATATGTTTTCTCTCTGCGGGGGACTAGATACGATTGTGACGTCATTTCTTAAAAGCTGTCACCCCTCAGTAAAATAAACATAAATCTAGATATTTAATGAACAGTGTGATGTAAGTACATGCATAAATAATTCGTCTTTATAGATTAAAAAAAATATTAATAATAATTTTGATGCGCAGAAATCTGTGCAATATAAACAGACAAGATATGAGATTACATTCCTTGGCAAGAGTTCAAACACCGCGATATCCAGCAACCTTACAAGGAGACTGCGCCTACACACCGCACACGCACGCACGCGCATCGTGCTTTATCTCGTGTACATCAGTTTGTACACATGGTGTGAATTAATATAACAGTGCCCACGTGTTTGTGTTAGTTGTAAAGTGATTTTATCTCTACATATTTGTTATGTAAAGTGATACTTTTCTAGTAATTATGGCCATATTCAACGATTATTTCAAAATGAAACAAATGAATTTAATAATGACTTAAAAAAACCAAAAACAGTTATAGCAAAATTAACAATGCTTAGATTTGTTTAGACTTTTGTGCAAAACAAAGGAATATACATGTATGTACTTGTACGTGTTTGCTTAAATATTCTTCTGCCATGGTTACCAATATTTCTGGTTTTTCTGCCAACTATGAATCAATCAGTGTACACATGGATCGTATCACGATTGTTGTGACCAGCTACACCTAATTACATGAACATGTTTGAGTACCAATCGTTATTGACATCCGCGTCAATTTAATTTTTTTTTGTCTTATAATAATTTATTTTCCTCTTTGAAATGTTGATTTATATTTCAATCAACTAAATTTATAAATAAATAAGACTGCATAAAGATTGTGTGAATGGTAGTCAGGGTTTACCTGCTCGATTTTAATCAAATATATATATTGTTGATTGTTACGGGATAACTTAATTCTTAATGATAGTGCGTACAGATCTAGGGTTTCTATCCACGGGTCTGGGACTACTATAGGGGTCCATAGTATATTCACGGAGAATAATACAAACCTTATTCTGCATATCACCCTAGGGTTAATATGATGTGCGATATAAGAAGAAAAAAACATATGCATGATTTATTGCATTAAATACATACTTGATAATAACATCATAATAATTATAATGATAACTAATTATTTTATTTAGACTGGATAGCACAAATAGTATTAATTGACTTATTCAAATTGCGGCCTCTATAAAACATTCAAAGACAGATTACAATAAATAGTATAAATTATAAATATATACATCAAATATGATATCATTGAAATATATCAATAAGTTCTCTGCAATAAAAGATAAGGTAGCTCAAAAATATCATATCACTTGTTCAAATCATAATGCTGCAAATGTGCTGATTTAAAAGATGCAAGAGAACTTTAGGTTCTGATAGACTCGGGCAACAGATTCCATAGAATAGTGGTTCGTTCCGTTTATAAAATGTTCAGTTCGAACTTTTGTTAAAGATAACATGCAACGATCACTATTACTTGTTTCCCTAGTACTGAATTGGTTGATAAAACTAAAAACTTTCATATATTCTGGTGTCCTATTTTTCAGAACCTTAAAAGCAAACACAAGCTTTCTATTTATCGACTAATCACGAACAAGCATCCATTTAAGAACACTAAAATTATCAATAGGAGTCTAAGTTACATTCATATTCTAAATAATTCTGGCGGCCCTGTTCTGTATTTTAAAAGGTCTATCAACAAAAACCTTGTTTTTTGGTTCAACACAAAAAAGTACATTAAAGATAACAGTGTTGTATATCATAAAACCAATAAAAGCAAAGATTTCTTTTTACCAATATCTACACTAGAATATTGTAGACCAGTGAACAAATGATTTGAAAACAACCGAGGTTCCCACAAGGGTTGTATCATTTTGTATGAAACTCGCCACATGCCCGTGACCTTTATGTATTATGGATCTGTATTACATGCCTGTGATATGCAGTAATATATCTTTATTATAGATTTGTTATATAATACAGGATTTCTGCATCCCTGATATGAACACCGGCACGCGCCCTTTATTACACACCCTGTATCAGTACCCTTTATTTCACCCCTCATCGTACGTTTCTGGAACACCTCTGTAATTTTCATTGGGAGTACCTCGGACTTTTTCCGCTTGGAAGCAGACGATGTAATTTTGTAAACAAATAGAGAAAGATAGAAATAGATGGGCGAGAGAACGTTGGAATCGTTAGCGAGGAGAATTGAAGAACTTGAGGAATTGATAGAGTTGTTCAAAATGTAACAATAATTCTTAACAAATTGTAATACAGTCCACTCCACTTATATTGAAGTCGGTTATATTGAACTATCTGTTATATTGAAGGTAAAATAAATCCCCCAGTAGCAATATTTGTGTAGTTCAGCATTGGTTATATTGAACTTTGGATATAATGAACAATTCAGGTCGGTCCCCTGGATTTCATTATATCCAGAGTAGACTGTATTTAAAAAACTAAAAGAATTGAAATAGTTTATTCACAATGCTATCTTATGTCATATACCGGTACATGTATTCAATAAATATCTTAAATCATTCAAAAATAGTAATCGTTGTTTTTAACTTTTATCCGTTAATGAGCCCTTAAATCAATTATTTTCAAATATATATTAAAAACGACAAATGAATACATAGCAAAATCTGTATTACACTCCATATCAACCCTCAACCAATATCAGCCCTCGGGCCTACGACCCTCGGGCTGATATTGGAGTCTCGGGCTGATATTGGAGTCTCGGGTTGATATGGAGTGTGATACAGATTTTGCCATGTATTATTCTCTATGTATTACATGCCTATGGTATGCAGTAATGGAGCAGTATTACATGCCTATGGTATGCAGTAATGGAACAGTATTACATGCCTATGATATGCAATAATGGATCTATGCCGCCTGATTGTATCCATGACGTGTTATGGATCAGTAGTTGCAGTAAGCAGATACTATCGGGCTATAATTGTTGCTAAGTAATCAATAATAGTCCTCCTAGAGAGGGTTCTATACCTCCTCCATCCCTAGATCCGCCTGAGAGTTTCATGGATCTTGAATTGTTAGAGGGGTTTTCATTGATAAGAAACATGGCTCCAGCTTTTAACTTTTTATTTCATTTACCTGCATTATCTTTAAAATGATTTCCGCAGATAGAATATTGTATCAGCACATCCATATTTGCCATTTCAACGGAACTTGTCAATGTTATATATGTTTTCAATACGACTGTTCCATTCCAACTCACGGTTTTCTGTTTGGTGCATTTCAGAGGCCAAGGAAGTCTTTGAGCTTTTTGACTTCTGGGATGGTCGCGACGGAGAGGTCGACGCCTTCAAAATTGGTGACGTCATCCGATGCGTAGGACTTAACCCCACCATCGAAATCGTCAAAAAGAATGGCGCCACTGATAAAATGGGTAAGTAGCTATGTAACGTAGTTTGCCGAGTCTTAAAAGATAGAGAAAGATAAACCCCCATGGAGCGTCGTGTCATAAGTTTGAAATAGTCAAACCTTGGAAGGAGTTGTAACTTCAAAGGGGCATGGTTAGTCTAATCTTACTTCAAATAGGCTAGGGAGACGGAATCCTAAGAGAACAAGCTTCAAGGGGCCGTGGTTAGTCAAATATCAAAATGATGGGTCCTCATCAATTCAACGTGATTTGTTGAGTCATAAATTGATTAGGACCCTGGGAGGGGGACTAGGGCGATGTTTGCTAAGTCTTAGAAGATGGAGTTAGAATCAATGAGGCTTGTTTTGACAAATATTAGAAATATGGTAAGCGTAGATGGGATGTGATAGTTCATATTTGATGATGTTTTAGGTGAGAAGTCCTACAAATTCGAGGAGTTCCTGCCCATCCATGAGACGATCATGAACACCCTGGAACAGGGAACATTCGCCGACTACATGGAGGCCTTCAAGACTTTCGACAGGGAGGGTCAGGGTTACATCTCCGGTGCTGAGCTCAGACATCTCCTTTCCTCCCTCGGTAATCATCTCTCTCTCTCTCTCTCTCTCTCTCTCTCTCTCTCTCTCTCTCTCTCTCTCTCTCTCTCTCTCTGACTTGATTTAAACGTGTAGGACTTAGTCCATATTGTCGGTTCATCTGTTTAACTTTGAATTATAAGTGATATATTCAGTGCTGTAACGTGTTTTGTTTTCATAATCAATTAATCATTTGACTATTTACCAATCATACTGATTATAAACTCGTAGTCTATATTATTTTCTTCAGGTGAGCGTTTGACTGATGACCAGGTTGACGAAATCATCAGAAACACCGATCTCCAGGAGGACCTTGAGGGAAATGTTAAATACGAAGGTACGTTTTCATGCCCTCTCTGGGATCAGGTTCAAACAATTGCCAAAATGTTTATATCAAACTGACTTCTGGAAACGAAGGAGCAAATCCCCGTCCATTGCTGCAACTTTTATTAACAACAGTAACATAGAAAAGTTTTGATTATTTACATGTTAGTTGACTTGTTTTCCCAAGATATAGGAATTCTTGATCTATAACTTTTTCTTTATCTTCTTGCAGAGTTCATCAAGAAAGTGATGGCCGGACCATACCCTGACTAGATATTTTAATAAAGAATAACATATAAACACAAGAACACATCACACTCCAAAAATAACAAAACAAAATCTCCGTCTACAATGAACATTTACAACAGTGAACATTTACATGTGAAAAGTTACACGTCTCGTCGGAACAACAGCTGAAGAGGCCTTACGTCGTGCTGCTGCGACACCTAGCGACAAAAATAAGAAATTTCGAACATGCGCACTGGATAGATATTACCACCCGGAATGCTATGAATCAACTAAAAAAGCCCGAACAGAGTTTTTGCGTAAGACCTCTTCAGTTACATATACTTTGCCGTGTTTATCTGTTATCAAATGTTTTCTACGCATCAAGATCAGTTTTATTAACCGGTACCGGTTGGTTACATCATCAAAACTTGGTAATGACATCATTGGGTCACGTGACCCGTTGTACAGTTATGTGCTCGGAAGTTGGTATAAATGAGATGAGGTCGGAATGGATATCCCTTTTGCATCCTCGGCTGTGTGAATAGTGCAGTATTTATTATTTTATTCCCAAAATAAATTCTGTTTTCTTTAAATCGTTTTACTTTTATCATTTTATGTTGTGTATTTAAAACACTATACAGCATTGAGCTGTAAACGAGTATCAGGCCTAAATTGGGTTTAGTTTATCATCGTTCCAATAACAGTGTGTTACTTCGCTTGATCGATCGTGTAAAATTTTTGGCCAGACTTCTTGTTGATTTCAATGAAACAAGATTTACCTCGGTATTTTTACTACTATTCTCAGTGACCAATCACATTGAAAGAATGGCATAGCGTGCTCATCCAAACTCACTTTTACTGAAACTGATCAGTGAGCGATATGTCGATTTACGAGTGCTATTTTTACACAGTTATCCTCGAAAAGACACACTGTTTCTGAAATGATAGTAAATGCGTTTCTACCACGGTTATTGCAAAGATCAAAGGAATGTCGTGGTCATTATTCTACGATATACCTTCATAGGTATTAACTGATTATGAGAAAATTGATACACATGTCGCTTGCACTTCGAGTTTAGCTAATGCAACAATAAAGTCGATGACTGATAATTCAATTTTATCATCATCAAAATTAATCAATATATGTTGTAAAACAAATACATAAAACTCTACCACCTCACCTCTACCGTCAGCAAAAAACAATCGTAGACCGTTTCGGAAACTGCCATGACGTCACAGTGACTTAATTCGTAGCTACTTGTATACAAGAAAACGACCAGTTGTATATTTCTGAGCCGTAATAGAATAGAAATAAAGTTCTAGCTTGTTTTCGTGTATGTTACAGGATAACATCCCTCGTCTCGAAATATTGTTTGAAATATAAAAGCCTCGAGCTCGGGCTCGGCTAACGCCTCGGCTTTTGTTTTTCTCGACCTCGGAGGTTATCGTGCAACATACACGAAAACGCGATCAGTATTTCTTAGATATATCTCTCCACAAAATTTCGTCTCAATTCCTATCCCGCTGAATTATTCCTTATAAATGTTGGTAAAACTATGCTTTCGTGCAGAGAAACAAGTGTCCAAATCATTGTACCAGTATGTTGTCCATTAAGTATAAACGGACAATAACTAGTGACAGGGAGCGTAAAATTATGCAGGAAATTCCAATGAAACATTTGATATAGATTATATATTTATTTTGAAGTTTGAAATAATATACACTGTATCTTAATTTTGACTCAAATGTACGGTCAATTTCAAAATTTAAAATGATGTTCAATGTTCAGTTAGTACCTATTTATTGTGCATCGATCAAACTGATTGTGGTCAACTGTTGATGTGTCACCGTATTCTCTTTAGAGAAGTCGAGAGGCATAGCCTTCATCGACTTCTCTTCGCAAGCATTCATATTTTGATTCTGGAAAACGTGTAAATGCCGGAGTCGGTGACGGTTTATGCTTCGACTGACGTTTCGACTCAGATGTGCCTGGATTTATGCAATAGACAAGTTGTTTTCAAACATTTAGTAGTAATGCGCAAAACTGTTACAAGGAAATTAACACTTACTTGCTTTTAATCCATTTTCAACATGTCCCCTGTCCCGGGTTTACGTTAACTGGTCTTGGGAGCTGTCACAATAGGGGACCAGTTAAGAGAAAAGCAGGCTGACATAATCAAAGTTGTGATTTAAACCCGGGACAGGGGCATGTTGAAAATGGATTAAAAGCAAGTAAGTTTTGATCTCCTTGTGACGGTTTTGTGCATTGCTGTTAAATGTTTGAAAACAACTTGTCTGTTTCGTAAATCCAGGCACATCTGAGTCGAAACGTCGGTCGAAGCATAAACCGTCACCGACTCCGGAATTTACACGTTTTCCAGAATCGAAATATGAATGCTTGCGAAGAGAAGTCGATGAAGGCTATGCCTCTCGACTTCTCTAAAGAGAATAGTGTCACCGTTACATGCATGCTATGATTTCCGTCAATCAACTCATGCTTTGCGTCTAAAGGGAGATAAATCCGATGTTATGCCTAGAAATTATTAGACGGCGCGCTGGAAGACGAAAACATTTCACAATCGCTAAATTACATGCTGATTAAACTGTCCCCCCAAGAGTTCAAATGTTCATGCCTCAATCACATGTATTGGATCCACCCTAGAACCAAACCCTTACCCACTAGGATAATGGCTTTTACAATTTTGGAAAAGGAAGATGATAATGGGGCCAAATTTGCAACAAAACATCCCTACACAGATACCTATCTGCAAGGTGACCCCTGTTAGCTCCATTGTAACTTTTGGAGACCGAGTCGTTGATCTTACAATTTCATAGGTTATCTAATATTTCTTATATACATGTACATCTTAAACCATCCAGTCTCCTGAAACTGCCGAGCTCCGACAAAATAAAACGATCATGCTTTTTGGACATTGCTATAAAAAGAATAGATCATATTGGTAGGGGTGCGCCCGACGATGGATCCGCCATTGCAAACTAGTCCTGCATATAACCGGTCGCGGTAGCTCAGTGATATCTTGTTTGGTTCGTGACCGGGAGATCGTGAGTTCGAGCCCCGCTCCTGTCATTGCTGCATAAAACCTAAGACATAAACATAGGTAGTAATTACTCTTTTGCCAAACACTCGGCATTTAAAAGTGAGAATCAAGAGTCTTTCGGATATCATTGATTGATTTATTTGAACAATAAGATACTTTCTTTGTTGTTCGATCGGGTGATAAATGTAGCAATCATTGCAGAAATGTTTTACATAACCCGCGTATTTTTATGCAGTGATAGCTATATCTTCCTCACCCGATATGAAACAACAAAGAAATACATTTTGTTGTGTATATTTATATTTTCATGTATTTTCTAAAATGTAGGCCAGATTTAAGTACTAAAATATATGGTTGACCCATTCGTTACGTTAAACTGAACAGCCAATGCACCCTTTGACCTTGATGATGCTCCTAATATATTTGGCCATGATTACACAGACAGGTGGTACTAAAAAACCCGGATCGAACTAGTTTGCAACAAACATGCATTCATTGTCTATGATGAAAGCAATGTCAATTTCAAAAGAAATATAAGCAATATCATTCAGTGAAGGTAAATATTGTATATTGTTTTACGTCCCTCTCGAGAATGTATCACTTATATGGAGAAGTCCCCATTGCCGGCGAAGGGCTGCAAAATTTAGGCCCATGCTCGGAGATTGTATGTAGCCTTTGAGCAAAAGCAGAGATCCCGTGTTGCGGCAGGTGTTGGCCCAATCTCTACCCAGAGTTGTCGTTCCTTGCTCTCACTTACACCTCTGTTAACGTCTCAAAATAAGCAATGTTATTCCATATGTAAATCCACTTTTTTTTTTTACGGCTAATAAAACTAAGAACTATTTTATAAAATATTGAGAAAATGTAGGACAAGTAACTATTTGTAGATTTTCCCCCATTACTATATGTTCTCCATGTACCTATGTATAGGTCTAGTGCAATAGAACTACCAAATATCTACGTTTCAACCCAAATCAATACTTCTTGTATCACAAAAAGACTTGACATCAGCTCAATATTTATTTATTTACGTATATGTTTGTAACTGAAGTCAAAACCATACTTTATTTGAGCATACGTGCCATTTTACAAAAGTCTTGTAAAACTCTTGAGACGTTGACAGAGGTGCAAGTGAGTGTAAGGAACGATAACTCTGGGTAGAGATTGGTGTTGGCCTCCACTGCTACGGCCTTCTGCGCTAAGCACATGTCTGTTGGTAACGTCTCAATATGGGTGAAAAATTCTCAAAGGGACGTTAAATAATGAAACCCTTCGTAACCAATTAATGCAAGATGAAGACAACGAACAGTGATCAATCTCATAGCTCCTATAAGCAATACAAAATAGATAGTTGGGCAAACATGGACCCCTGGACACACTAGAGGTGGGATCAGGTGCCTAGGAGGAGTAAGCATCCCCTGTTGACCGGTCACACCCGCCGTGAGCCCTCTATAATATAAACAATCCTTCGAATACGATACAAATGAAAATTTTTACGACGCATATGGAATATTATACAATACAAATGAAAAAATATACAATACGAATGGAAAATTATACAACGTAATTGCTCAAGAACCGCTGGGCCAGAGAAGTTCATATTTAGATGTCAGAAAGCTTTCTGACATAGTGCAGATTCAAGTTTGCTATAATCATTTCCACCGGGGTAGGATGGGACCACAAGAGAGGATCAAAGTTATGCATGCGAATATATAGGGGAAATCTGGAATTATGGGCCAAGATGACTCAGGTGAGAGATGTCGCCATGAACATTTTTTGTGTATATATACATTCTTTCTTATTGCACAACCATTCATTTCACACCTAGTGACCTTGAACTCGGAGTTTGACTTATTTTTTAAGAAAATATAATGTATCAAACATATTCGAATATATTCAAATATATATAAAGAAAACTTAACTGAACACCCCGGTATCTTCATTGTGAACTGCAAACAAACAAACAAACAAAACCCAAAACAACACGGTGAACAATAATGAGCAAAGTATCAATGACATTTTAGGATGTTAATCTTAATTTATAATTGAATTAAATCAATTTGATATGAAATCACCCTTCATGATGTATTGCATCCTCGGAAACCCACGATTGATTACGCTTCGTTCCTCACTTCATCACATGGAGGGAGGAACGAAGCGTAAACAACCGTGGGTTCCCGACGCATGGAGAGAGGAACGAAGCGTAATCAACCGTGGGTTCCCGACGAATGGAGAGAGGAACGAAGCGTAATCAACCGTGGGTTTCCGACGATGCATGTATTGTAACAGAACCAATATCAACATAAAGTAAATTTGATAGATTTGATTACAAAAATATCTCAATACGTCAAACAACAGTACTATAATTAGTTTTAAATGTTTCTGATATTGGTTCATTTACTAGTATACCGACAAGGAGGCATTCAATTTAATCGGGTTCGTGATACTAAAAATATTTTCTTTAAATGTACACAAACTTGAAGTCCTTGGCGGTAAACCACCACAGTGTTTATGATTGAAACACTTTTCTCGTTTATGTTTTGGACACCTTTTTCTGTGTTTTTGTGTGTGTCTTTCGTACCCTGGCTGAATTTTCAATTCTTTGTTAACATGTATTTGTATGGGATAGTTTACATATATGTACAATGAATGAGGTAAAAAAAAATATCAGTAAATTGCCAAGGTTTGGGTTGTCAAGAAAAGAGAAAAGATGTTTTGAAATATTTGAAGTCAAAAAAGTGTGATGTCTATTGTTTACAAGACACGCATTTTACAGAGGACATACACAACATTGTTACTAATGAATGGGGGCATGATAAATGGTTTTGTGGGTTTTTTTTTTAGTTCATTTGTATCAAATGCAAGAGGGACCGCAATACTTTTTAACAACACTTTTGACTTTGTTTTGCATAATGAAAAAAGAGAAGAATGGCAATTTTAGATGTTACTATAGAAGAACAAATAATCGCAATTATTAATATATATAGTCCAAATAAAAATTCACTAGACTTTTTCTAAACAACAGTACATGGTTTCTGTTTACAGTAAGGAAAATATTGGCTCTATTCCGAACAATGATTATGAAATCAATTTTCAAATTAATGATCAGTTGTTTTAGGGGTTTTGCTTATAGAAATTCCAGGACAGTCTATATCATATTCAACATACATTAAAAACAAAACAACCAATAGAGAAGAAGAATTCAAAACACTGATTAAGACTCTTGAAGATAAGAAAGATTCAGGTACATGTAATATAAGAGAATCTAACTGTAGTTTGGATGAATTAAAGAAAGAGCTGGAAAACATAAGAATCAAGAAGTTAAAAATGGATAGATGAAGGATATTTCTGTAATCTAGAAAAAAGAAATTACACAAATAATATAATTCAAAGAGTTGAGAAGGAAGATGAAAAGTTATTACAGATCAAGATGGTATATTGGGAGAAACATGTAAATATTATGAGAACTTGTACAACATAAAAAAAACAACACACAGTGAATTGAGGGAATGGGAAAGAGATGAAGTATTCAAAAATATAAGAAAACTATCATATGAGGAAGCCAATAATTTAGAAGGGGGATAACCTATAAAGAAACAATAGACACATTAAAAAGAATGAATAGTAATACTAGTCCAGGAAGTCATGGTTTTACAACAGAGTTTTTCAAATATTTTTGGACAGATTTAGGCCATTTTGTAACTAGATCATTGAATTATATGCATATGAAAAGGGAGAACTACTAGTACTCAAAAACAGGGGGTTATCACTTGTTTACCAACACAAGACAAACCAAAACAATTTTTAAAAAACTGGAGACTAATAACTTTATTAAATACTGTCCACAAAATAAAATCAAGATGGATAGCAAATCGAATAAAACATATTCTACCAAAATTAATAAATGGGGATCAAATAGGATTTATACCAGACAGAAATATTGCAGAAAATACTAGACTGATTATGATATAATGACCGATACCCAAGTAAAAAACATTCCAAGTCTAATTTTACTCATAGACTTTGAAAAAGCTTTTGATACAGTGTCTTGGGAATATTTATTTCGTGTTATGAAACTATTCAATTTTGGTGATCTATCATCAACTGGATTAAAACAAATTCTTACTGATATCACAACAACAATAAATCAGGGTGAAAATCTATCTAAATGGTTTAAAAATGGACGCGGCTGTAGACAAGGGGATCCTATCTCTCCCCATTTGTTTCTATTGTATGCAGAAAAATTAGCAATAAAGTTAAGAGGTAGTAATAAAGTCAATGGTATAAGAATTGGAAATATAATGCATCTCATCTCATCTCACAATTTGCAGATGATACTTCTATTTTCTTAGATGGCACTAAAATCTCTCTGGAAATTGCTTTGAATGAACTAAAAGGCTTTAGAGAAATGTTAGGACTATCGGTTAATTACGCTAAAGCCCAAGTAATATGGATTGGAAGTAAAATAAATGCAATAGGAAAATTAGTGGATGATACAGAATTATCATGGAATGAAACAAAATTTAAAGTATTAGGAATTGAGTTTGACATTAATTTAAGTCAAATGGTGAAAATAAATGATGACAAAAAATTGCTTCTATTAAGAATTTATTAAAACAATGGAAAACAAGAAATCTGACTCCAATTGGCCGCATAACTATTATAAAATCTCTAGAAATCTCAAAAATTGTACATTTGTTTATTTCCTTACCGAATCCATCGAAAGATACCATTGACCAGTTAAACTGTCTATTTTTTTTTTTTAATTCCTGTGGAAAAGTCCTGTTCATAAAGTAAAAAAGTTTATAGTTACATGTACCCAAGAGTATGAAAAGGGTGGTTTAAACATGATAAATATAGAACATTTTATTGCAAGTATGGAAATATCTTGGGTTATATAATTGCTGCAGAGTTCAGCAAAATGGCAATTTGTCATAGGCGAATATATCAATATCAGTCAGGTCACTAGATATGGCCCAACATATGCATTAAAAATATTGAAAAATCAAAAAACAAATTTTGGCAAGATGTTTTTAATTCTTGGAAAAAATTGGAGAATTGTTTTGAAAATGAATTGACACCAGAAAAAAAAATGAGTAAAATTGTTCTCTGGTACAATGAAAAACTTAAAGTAGATAAAAATTAATGTCTTTGAAGGAATGGTGTAAAAACAATATTTACTTAATAAATTCGTTACTGGATGAGGAAGGAAATATAATGACTTATGCTCAATTCAAAACAATATTTGATATCAAAACTAAATTATGGGAATTTTTTGGAGTAACACAAGCAGTAAAGAAAATGATGAAAATTTTAATATTGATTATCTGATTAAAGAACAAGAACCAACTATTCCCTTACACATTTTACCTTTATTAGATAATAAAACCAACAATAGAAAAATTTACAAAATATTGAATTCTAGCAAAGAAATACAAACTGTACTAAAAACATGGGATAAACAATTTGAAATATTTAGTGAAGAATGGAGAGGAATTCATAAGGATGTTTTTATGAACACGAAAGATAGTAAATTACAATGGCTACAATATCAAGTAAATCATAGAATTTTAACTACAACCACTTTTTTGAAAATTATTGGAAATCAGACAACGATTTATGCACTTTTTGTTTAGAGGAGAGAGAATCATTGAAACACATTACACATGTATGATTGTGAAAAAGTCAGTATTCTTTTAAGAAATGTGCAATGTTGGTTTACTGAAACCTTTTCATTCACTATAATCACCGATTCCTGTCCCAAAATAACACTGTACAACCACTATAATAATGAATGGTATTTATTTGTTTTGGCGCTCTTGGTTGGGGGCTACCACAGAGCCGCCCCCTCAACAATCAATCAAATGTGCTGCCCCAGATGGGCGAATTGTGCACTGGGTTAACGCAAGTGCACAACGTCACCAAATGCAAATACAATAAATCAATCAATAATACAAAAATTAAGATATTAAATCAATCAATCAATAGTCCGACAATTCAATATCAACAACAATTCAATCATTCAATCAGCAATACAATCATCAATCAATACTGCAAATTTTCAAATTCATGAACCTGCAGAATATTGGGTGCACTCCTCCATTTGAGTTGGGGTGCGCCGAAACGCATACCAAATAAGTACCGCGACGAATTTAGGACTTGGAACGGTAGATCAACCTGAAAAAGACCCAAAAACAAGCAGCAGTATGGTGTACAGGAAAAATGGGGTGGGAGTGGTGGGATTTTAAAGTGATATGTATAGCAGTTTACGCTGCACCAAGTTCAATGGCCACGCCGTTTGGAAGAATGTTCCAGAAAGAAAGTGATGTGTACGTGTCAATATATATTAGACTATTGCAGAATTAAATTTCCCGGAATAAATAAGAACTAGCGCCTGTGATGTCGACCCTGATAGGTCGATGGTACCGGATTTAACCGTAGTATCGAGATACAGGTTTACCATTTTAATAACTACACAGACACACAACAAATCGTACATAAACACATTCGTACTTATTATAAACACTACAATCCTCCCCTAACTGAATATAAGCTATCAGCAGCATTTATACAACAAAAACTCATAATTGAACTATCTGTTAATTATCAAACAAAATCCTTTTAAATTGTTCAAGCAATTTGAATAACAATTTATGCATACAACATACACTTTAAACCCAAATATTGAAAACAGTTAAAGTTCATGTCACAGTCCATAAGATCACATTCACAGTTCATAGTCTTTGAATCGCGTAGGCATACGTCGCGCACGTTGCGGTCTACTGGTCGGCAATTCAACTGAAATAGACTCGGTTTCACACAATTCTGAACTGTCGATAGTTTTTACCGGCGGATCAACATGTAATTCAGGCGGTGAATTCATTTGTGGTATCGCAATAGGTGACTGAACAGTAGTCTCTTGACACAACGGCTGTTCAATATACTTTTTCACATGGGTCACATTCTGTTTGTATTCCACTCCATTGCAATCTAGAATAACACTGTTTCCATGCTTAGCCTTCACAATCATAGGTTCTGGCTTGAATGTTGTATCCAACTTGTTTTCGCGATGTTGTTTAACAAGTACTTTATCTCCTGGAATAACATTACTCTGTGTACATCCACGCTTCCTGTCACCATAGTCTTTGCCTTTATCTTTTATCTCCGCATCTTGATCACGTATTTCAAAATCATCCATATGGAAATCATATACCTGAGGAATTTTTGTACGCATCTTCCTTCCAAACATAAGTTCTGAAGGACTTCTCCCTGTAACATAGTGTGGCGATGAATGGTACATCATGAGGTAAGTGTCAAGTTCATCCTACCAATTTTTCTTTTCTGACTGTGCAATTCTAATCCTCTTCATAAGGGACCGATTTTGTCTTTCGATCTCACCATTAGCCTGAGGCCACAATGGGGTTATTCTATGATGATGTATCTGGTTCTCGTGCATATATGTGGCAAACACTTCACTCACGAATTGTGGTCCATTATCAGTAGTTATAGACAACGGTAGTCCAAACAAACTAAAGATCTTTTTCAAACACTGTACAGTTTTCTCTGCTGTAGTGGATCTCATAACTTCCACAACCTTGTCCCTCGAATAGTAATCCACTAAAACGAACAGGTAATCACCAGAAGGTAGAGGTCCCATGAAATCTGCAGCTAATTGTTCCCATGGAGCATCTGGTAGCTGAGTTCTTATAATGGTTTCTGATTTAGACGGTGACATCCATGACAACAACGACAGGTTTTTTCTACGCTTCTGTCCATTCCTAGCCACCATAGTTATGAACACAAGTTTCTCTTCATCACAACAATTCCGGGATGTCCCTCATGTCCTAATTCAAGAATCCTAGCACGCAGATTTTTCGGTATCACAATTCTGGTGCCTCGCAGAATAATTTGACCAATATCACAAAGTTCAATTCTGACAGGTAGATATTCCTTGAATTGACAACGCTCCCATTGTCCTGATAAGATAGATTTACGTATATCACTGAGTTCATCATCATTTCTGACGCGCGTTCGATTTCTTTCGTTGTGATTGCTATAGGAGTTGCAGCTACTGTAATACTACGAATATACTCCTCAGTGTCATCATTATCCGATTGTTTTTAACCAGTTTTGGAACAAGTCTTGATAATGAGTCTGCAATGTTCTTGGTTCCTAAAATGTACTTCACATGGTAATCAAATGATTGTAAACAAAGAACCCAACGTTATATCCTCGCACTCGGTTTTGACTTGACAGAAAATATACACTCCAGCGGTCGATGATCTCTCCAATATTCGAATTTTGATCCAATGAGATACATGTCAAAACGTTCACATCCCCAAATCAGACCTAATGCTTCCTTTTCAGTTTGAGAGTATCGCCTTTCAACATCAGTCAGTGTTCTACTTGCGTACATGATATCTCGATAGTCAGTCCCTTGTTTTTGAACAAGTACAGCTCCAAGTCCAACTGGGCTTGGATCGGTAATCACAATGGTCTGCGCTAAAGGATCAAAGTATCCCAATGTACTAGCTTGTCACAACTAGTCTTTCAATTCCTGAAATGACTTAACTTGTTCTGGTCCCCACTTAAATGGAACATTCTTACGGGTCAACTTCCTCAATGGTTCCGCTATAGTGGCTAAATTTGCAATGAATCTACCACTAAAATTCCCCAATCCCAAGAAACTCCGTACCTCTGAAATAGTTTCAGGTTGTCTAGCCTCCATAATGGCCTCCACCTTAGATTTAGCCGTGCCGATACCGTGTTGAGAGAGAACATGTCCCATAAATTCAATGTGCGTCATGTTAAATTGACATTTCTCAATGTCCAATGTTAGTCCTCGGTTTTTGAAGCACAGCATCTAATCGTTTATCATGCTCATCTGCAGTTTTCCCATGCACAACAATATCACCAAAGATACTCTGAACACCATCACATCCATTTAGTGTTTGTTGAATCATCTTATTATACAGTTCTGGCGCGCAACTTATACCAAACATAAGTCGTTTATAACGATACATGTCCTTGTGAGTCATGAATGTAGTAATCTATCGCGACTCAAGATCTAGTACAATTTGGTGGTATGCAAGTTTGATGTCCAGTTTGGAAAATATAGTGCTTTGATTAAAATCCTGTAACACTTCAACGGTAGGTATAGGATACCTTTCACGCAAAACGGCCTGATTTGCTTGCCTCATGTCAACACATAAACGAATATCATTCTTCTTCGGCACAACTACCACAGGTGATCCCAAGGACTCGGTTCATTGACTTTCTCAATGATATCTAGTTTGTGTTCTAATTTTTCATGCATATGGTATGCTACACGCCCAACAGGTTGTACCACAGTTTTACAGTTGGATCAATATGAATTTTGAGAGAATACATGTAGTTTCTGAGTTTTCCAATTCCTGTGAAACATTTTGGAAATTTCTCCTTCAATTTTGATTTTCTGTCAACGACATTCATGTTGATGTGTGGTATCTCCATTTTCAGCAATCCTAGCTCTGTTGCCGAATCTTTACAAAGAATTCCCGGTCCTTCCTCCTGAATAACATAAAATTCAGTATTAATCGTCCTGCTCGTTCCCATAACTTGAACATCAGTTTGGAATGTACCTAGAACAGTTAGTTGTTTCCCTCCATATGCAAACATTTTTGTTGTTGTTGATTTCTGACTTGTACATTTCACCTTGTTTGCCTTTAAGGATTCCCATAGCTTGTTTCTCATCACATTAACTGTTGCTCCAGAGTCAACTAATAATTTGGTCTCAACTCATCCTACAGTTAAATTGACAAACACATTTTTGGACTCACAGCTGTTCACAGTGAATGCGTATTCAGCGTCATCAACAGTTCTAACACTCTGTCGTTGTGCTTTCTTTTTTTATGTATGACATGACTCTGCTTTTCACTTTTACACACTTTTTTCAAAATGTCCTTGTTTACCACACTTGTGACATGACAGTTTCTTGGCGGGACAGTTTGTATCACGTTTCATATGGCCTCTTCTTCCACATGCGAAACAAATTGTATCGGACGTTTTCTTTGCTGGCTTGTTTCTATACCTTGATTCCTGAATTCTATTCACCGATTCTGTTGATACCACGTGACTTTCCTTCCCTTCCATTGCGAGTGCTTGTTTTTCCGAAAACTCGATGGTCTGAGCCGTTTGTCTGACAAGTTCAAGAGTAAGGTTTTTCATTTCTAAGAGTTTCCTTCTTAATCTATGAGACAAACATTTTTCAATTACTTGGTCTCTTATCATTTCATCTTGGGCTACACCGAATTCACAATACACAGCTCTTTCACGTATACGAGTTATGAATTGTTCAACAGTTTCATTCACTTGCTGAGAATAAAGAACGTTCGTAAGGCACATTTTTCAACGGTGAAAAATGGTCCGTAAGCAACTTGCACGTGACATCATAAACAGTTTCATCTTCTCCCGGGGCAGATTCCTCTAAAGTATAATAAATATCTTGAACTTCATTACCTGCGGAATGTAGCAGCGATGCTTTCAATTGTCCTGGTTCCTGGACCCCTTTTCCAAGACTGTATAAACCGAAACTACGAAGCCATTTTTTCCAGCGAAATCCCACGTTGTGTACATCTCCATTCGGATCGAATTTCGCCTTTCCCCCAATTTCCACAGCCTTCATCTTGAATGTGGGCTAACTATGGCCTTTGTTCGATTTATCCTCGTCGCCACTTTATGTGATGTCGACCCTGATAGGTCGATGGTACCGGATTTAACCGTAGTATCGAGATACAAGACACCATTAAAGGTTTACCATTTTAATAACAACACAGATACTCAACAACTCGTACATAAACACATTCGTACTTATTATAAACACATTCGTACTTATTATAAACACTACAGCCCCCCCCCCCCCCTTTCCCGTTTAGTAAAAACTGACAAGGATACAGTTACGGAGATAAATGAGCATATCAAAGACAAGCTTGGATATGTGATATTATCACCGATTCCTGTCCCAAAATAACACTGTACAACCACTATAATAATGAATGGTATTTATTTGTTTTGGCGCTCTTGGCCGCGGTGATGGTTAAGGGCTACCACAGAGCCGTGCCCAGAACCGTGGTGACGGCGGCAGTACGCCAACTCAAATGGTCACCGCTAACCAGATTGCCACAATCAATCAATCAAATGTGACGGCCCCAGATGGGCGAATTGCGCACTGGGTAAACGCAAGTGCACAACGTCACCAAATGCAAATACAATAAATCAATCAATAATACAAGAATTAAGATATTAAATCAATCAATCAATAGTCCGACAATTCAATGTCAACAACAATTCAATCATTCAATAAGCAATTCAATCATCAATCAATAGTACAAATTTTCAAGTTCATGGCATGAAGCTGCAGAATATTGGGTGCACTCCTCCATTTGAGTTGGGGTGCGCCGAATCGCCACTTGCACGTGCCACACACGCCCGTGAAACAGGAGCGCTTGTGGGACTGCAACCGCTACCAAGAGAGTGCCCAGAACCGTGGTGACGGCGGCAGTACGCCAACTCAAATGGTCACCGCTAACCAGATTGCCACAAATCGAAACAGGTCTAAGAAAATGCATTAACCCTGCCACCAATGAAGGTTTCAAGGGCACCTTGTAGATTATTCAGAAATAAATCATTCCTGAGCTGTGACAGATGTACATCATCAGAATGATACAGGTGAACGGGCTTATCTTCAAACTGTATGTGTTTGATGAACGCCCCACCCTTTGAAGCTATTAACCTAATACCCTCCCTGTTAATTCTTGCTCTGGTGTTTTCCATTGCCTGTACCCGCATAGAATAACGCAAACTAAATCTAGGTAGAAGTGAGGAACACACTAATCTCACACTAGGAAAAGTTTAGTTATTTCTAGTATAGCTGACTGAAGATGTCTGACCAGTGGCCACAGGTTGGTACGGCCTATGTTGTTTGCCCCACAATGATAAAATCAGGAATATCTTACACCTGCTTTAATATTTTAAGTTTCGGCACCAACTCATATAAATTCATATCCCTGTAACCTTGCCACCAAATGGTCGTGTTTGGAACGTTAAGGTTTGGTCCCCCTGTCCTGGATCTGGCAGCCACTGCTGCCCTCTTAATAATGGAGGATCCAACAATCCACACTTTAATTTGACCTATGAAAAACTTGATGAATGTTAGGCATTCGAATACCCAAGGCATATGAACGTTAACAGATTAGCGAATATATGACTGATATGCAACAGATCTCCATCGACCTGCCGTTTGAATAACTTCGGCTGACATGCCCTGTTGTGCGAGTGTAGTTGCTGCACCAATGCGAAACGAGTGCCTACTGTCTATCCCAGCTAAATTAAGCGATCGTGACAAAACTTAGGTAAACTGGTAACGAGTAAGAGACTGACCAGAGTAATGACAAAATAATGACCCCGCTTTCGGTGCCCTAACCTCCATATAGTCGTGCATGGCCTGTATTGGACAAGTGGTTCCGATCATGTTATGTACTGTCAATGTGGTACCCCTTCCTAATTGGTCAGTTTGCGAATATCTAATGTGAATTGTTAAATAGTTAGTGTGCAGGGAAATGTCCCCAGTATGTAAAACCTGATCCACAGAATTGTCCTTTGACAAAGCAAATTCCCCTATCCTAAGCAAGGCATTAAAAGCTAGCGAGAATGATGCTTTAAAAAGAAGGGTCTCATACGTGCTAGAGCATACAACCTGTAGTTTATATATGATTAGTTTCAAAATGTCCAATGTGATAGGTAAACGTGCATCCAATATTGAATTTGTGCGCTTCATACCCTGCAACAATTTCTGCACTATAAAATGCTTATTCGGATCCGCATTCCAGTGGAGTTTGCAATTAAAACTAATGGCAGAGATTTATGCTTTAGCTGTGGATTGCTTGTAACCGTGTATGGATAAATGTGCAATA